>NC_080672.1:353052553-353106553 GCF_030247195.1 Topomyia yanbarensis | reverse complement strand
GTGGTATATGGCGGGCTAAAACTTTTTGCACTATTTTAGCCAAGAATAGCACAACCGGGAACCTGCTCCCATGTCGTAAGAGGCGACTAACAGCATGCTAGGATTTCCTAGGTATTTCTCCGTACCGAAGACTTAACCTGACAGAGCCTTAAGTTTTTGCATCATAGCCTTTATCCATTCTGTATTGAGTGAATCACTGACATTCAGTCACCTTTTCTGATTCGCTATTCCCGATTGTGTACCAATGTTTTTGGTTTCTTCTAGCGGTTGTTCAATAGCCGTAAAGGGTGAAGTATAATTTTACACTAAGAAACAGGATTTATTAAGATACCGGCTCTTGGTTTAAAAATCGTATTTAAAAAACAAACTATAACCTATATGAAGGAAAGTTATTGAATTCGCCTAAGATGAAGCTGTCGAATTGCACAAAAAGTTTTTTGATTGGCAAGCGAACCGTAGATGTGCCAATATAAGCCAAATAATACTAAATCTGGAACCGTGTATCGACAAATCTACATTGACAAATACCTCTAAAAGTCATTTTTTGAGGTTTCATGAAGGTCTGACACTAGCTTTGTACTACTTTTGCTTTCCTAAACAGTGGAAAACATTTCAACACTCCAGAAAATGTAGGGCCATCAGAAGCAAAAACTTCGTAAAATCTCACTCCTGGTCCTTTCTTCAAAATTATCCAGTGCAGAACTCAGCGTCACTCTTTCGAGTTTGATCCATTCATATGGTAGTCGGTCTTTGCCAGTGTTGCTCTTCCCGCATCCATTCTTCTTCTGGGCCGACGATGGATCAAGAGCTCTTGTCGTTGTGTTTATTATATTTATTACGCATAATATACATGTCGTTTGCAATTTGGCAATGCAACTCAGTTATGGAAACGTGTCTGATAGGGAGAGTAGAGATGCCAGCTTGTCATTAACATTTCGCAGTGAATTTCTTCACATTGATTTGGAATATCTTTTATACTTTTTGTATGCTTGCTTTGTACTGAAAACTTTGGAAATGATCATTGAAGTGTTAATAAGAAGCAATACTCCCGATGGCCAACTATTCGGTTCAAATTGCTCGTTTAGAATTCTCAGAAATTGATTGCGAGCGACTTTCGTACATATTTCTAAGATCATATTGTCTATAGATGAATAGATATCTCGATTCTATTCCACGCGGCTTTGTCCTTTTATGTAACGCCCCGCCGAAGAATAATTATTAAAATACCTATTCAACCGGCATTCATATTTCTACCGGAGGTTGCACACATGAAAACTTTGATCTAAAATGTAAAGACAATGCGCGTGAGTACTTAACTAAATCTAGCTACTACCAAGATATATCCTGATTCATTTCCCTACCTACTAACACCAATACTATCCTGCGACAGTTGTGGATGATGCAGAGAATTCCTTAGTCATATTAGTGCAGTCAAAAGTGTTGAACTAACATTCCTTCCCATCCCAAAATTGACCTGCATGGGCGTGACCATCTACGCTATTGGTCATACTATAATCTTGGTTTCTTTAGGTTTCACGTTGAGTATGATGTATTACTGCCAAGTTTCATACAATTGGTTCAATATGTAATTTCAACAGGCTTTTATCAATCACGGGAAACGCACGGGCGGTCAACTAAGCTCAGCAAAGCTTTATTCAGTTTTTCCGGATTATTAGTTGATTCTAAACAGCCATTATCTTTATTCATATAATCCATTTTTGACGTAGGACTAGGTCTTTGTTTTCGATATGGGGGTGCACTTTGCAAATTCTACAAAAATGGCATGTAACAAAAAGTGGTCCAATTTAAACGCATATAATTCAGCCATCTCACGATAAATTTTCAATTTTTTTGCGCATATGGCCCCGAAATACTTCTAAGAATAGATTTCAATAGATAAACCCAAAGATTTTTGATATAATATTAAAAATTTAAATAATGTGCAACCTAATCAAAATATCGCTCATTTACACGCAGAAGATAGCGCTTCCCAAGTCCGGCAGGACAGATTTGTGTACCTAACGCGCTACGCTTCTATGAATGACGTCATAATCGACTATTTAAAGAATGGATTTTGCCGGACAAGTTCAGTTGCATGCAGGGGTACCAACCTTCCAGATTTATCTGGATTCTTCCAGATTTTTAAGCGTCGTCCAGATATACAGATTTATGTTTGTCTGATCCAGAATTCAGAAAATTTGTCCAGATTTATCCAGACAATTTTGAAAATAAAATGAGTTACAACTGCCTTTTCACCTACGATTTTTAAAACAAAACTTTTTAGAATAACTGGAAACACAACGTACCAAAGTTATTTTCGCTAAATGTGAATAAATTTTGTTGAGTTTTCATCAGTTGGAAGTTCAGTAATCCAAGATACTGTAAGACTCAAATTTAATCCATATGCTTTATGCTGAAAATTAAGCATTTAAATTGGTCGGCTTGGCGGCGCAATTACTAAATTTTCAGAAAGCCGAGATATATTGTTAACATATAAATATGTTTCATTAGTAAATTGCAACAAATGCAGCTCATAGATGTACAATGAAGCTTACTCAAAAAAATTTAGACTTCATGGAAAAACACTTGGCATCCCTGGTTGCCTGTTGAACGGCAGGCGCAGCAAATCACTGCGCTGTGTGTTTTCACAGGCAGTGTAGCTGAGTTAGAAGTCCGTTACACTGGCTGTAAAGGTACAGGTACGCTACCCAGTTCCGACCAACACGCGACTGAGCTTGTCCGTTCAAACACAATGCTTTCTTTTGTGTTGTGCTCGTTTCCAGCACGCTTTTATGTACGATCTCGAAAACAATTATTCGTGCACAAAATCGCTTGTACATTTGAGCTCCATTCGCAAACACGGTTAACATAATGCCGTGGTACTAGCTGTCTCTTTCGCTCTACCCATCATCATCAGCGTTGACTCATTTTGCTTTGTGCGCTTGGGTTCCATGTTTGAGATGAATGTAGGTATATCTAATTTGTTGGCAGTGTTACTATATTCACAGATTTTTCTGAAATGTCACAGATTTTTGATCACAGATTCTTTTCACAGATGACTGATTTTTGGCATTTTGATGAAAATTTTACAGATTTTTGGAAATATGGAAATATTGTGATTTTTCATAGGATTTTCGGAAATTTATCACAGATTTTTTTCCTGTTTCTGTTATCACAGATGGTAAAAATATATTTTTGATCGAAACACAGATTTCAATGTGGCAGCCCTGTTTATTAACGGTTGCATGCGTAACCTGCATGATAGCAATCTGTACTTTCGTTGCGTAAAGACGAAAGCTTTATTAGCAACAAATTTGTACGGGTTTCGCTACATTTGTATGGATACTTTAGGAAAGTTGCAAAATATAACTAGAAAGCTTGGTCTATACAGGAAATGTGATTATATTGTCTAAAATTTGATTTTTCCTTCACCGGTCCGGGTTTTTACCACACACAATCGAAAAGTTTTTACAATTTTTAAAAACTGATCTTGTGCTATAAAGATTAAGTTCCAGATAGTAGTTCGGTTGCGGTTTTCTGTCTTCTTTCTTCAGATCTTCTCAAATAAGTTTAATCGGATTCGATCACCTACTACAAATGAAATGACTTTATAACTAAGAAGGTTTGGAGCAATATGCAACATTCGATGTAGATTGGTTGTACTTAAACTATACGTAAAAATATATTGCATTTATTATTACTCTAAATGTACTAAGAAAATAAATATTTTACATTAAGTAGTATAGTCCTACGTCAACAGTTCGTGAAACCCCATAGGGCTGCTCCTTGTAGTTTTTAGTGTCAATCAAGTTAGTTTATTCTATCATTTTTTTATTGTCTGATGTTTCGTTTAGTAAGCTGATCTAATTTGATTGACCTATTTTAATAATTTGATTTATATTAATACTTCAACTCACTTTAAAAATTATATTTTTTTGCTTTATTCATTTCATTTTTTTTCTGTTCATTCTATGTTTTCTTCGCGCAGAATTCGAAATTGTGTTCATCCTACCTGTTGCCTACTTCGCATGAGCTCGGCAAACCAATAAATGATCAAACAGTGATATGTTTAAAAAATGTTCCATCCCACTGTTATGTGGATTAATTAGGGTTTCTAGGCTCATAATCGCCATCTTTGTTGGCATACTGTGTATCAGATGTTTCGCTGTCCGTGTCTCCAATTCATAAAATTTTAATAATCATCATCTTTGTAATGTGAAATATGCAATAATAAAGTATTGGTCCAAATGTCTAGAAATACTACTTGACCTAGAACGATTGCAAGGGCCCCTCGTAACCATATTTACAAAACGATAGCTTTGATTTTAACAAACTTGGAGCAATTGTTCCGGAATCACCTTATTTTAAAATCATTCCGATTAAAAGAAAAAATGGCGAAAAATAAATATTTCAATCATTTTTAAATTAAATTTCCTCCATATAGAAAGATTATGTTGCATTATGCGACGTATGGTCACAATAAAATTATCTGTTTTCGTATTGTCGGATACAGATTTGGAAAATTATGAAATGTAAACCTATCAAAGTGCAACTTTTCCGACATTGTTAGTACAACGCAAGTTTTGTTTAAAGGCGCTGAAATCTTATCAGTGTATGCTATTATTCTACATAACATTTATCTACAAGTGGTTACAAAGAACAATTTGTGCTTCGATATAACGTAACTCGATAAAACTTTAGAAAAATAAAAAAAATGTAAGTTGCTTTTTATAGTTTTATTACTGTATTGAAAATCATAGCATGAATGTCTCCTTTCTACACCTGAAAGCTTAAAGCAGACTGTCGGAATCAAAACATGTTTTAATAAACTGTCAACATCGACACTCACGCTCCATAATAATTCTGTTACATTGAAAATAATAAAACGCTCAAATGGTTCTAAAAAATACATATTTGTTCCTAAAACAGACAAAACCCACAAACCCACCCCACTCCAGCTGCAAAGATGAACCTCTCATTTGCATACAATTGCCTACTGCGGGACACATTATCAATAAATATGAGCGAGAAAAATGTAAATAAACCGTTGATTGTCAGAAGGCGATATGTCACCCACGTCATCGCTTTCCCCCTCCCACACACATAAACGCAAACACCAAATCGTACTCGGGCTCTTGGCGGATTACGGTACCTACCCATTCGTTCTTCAGTCCGGTTGACTCCGGTGAAGGTGTGCGCAAGGTGCACCTCTGCAGCTATCTATACAGCTTCGATTCAATTCTTCTTTGCTCAGCTCAATTTAGCCCGACATTGTCTTTGCCGATCCCACACATGGCACCACCGACCTACCAGGCTAAGGACCACAGGCGCGCACAGGTGAATGATTTCTAGGAACAAAAAAAACGAGCTTTAATCTCTATCGCGCTGACGTTTTTATTTGCGCTATGGTTCGATTTTGGCTGGCTATTGAACTCTCTTTCGGTGTCTCTCTTTCGGTGTCTCTCTTCCTCGCACATCGAACTGTCTCTGGCAGACGACAAGCGACGAACCCGCTGCTGGCAGCTTAACAAGGGGGAAAAAGAAGCAAAAGAAAATGCGTACAAAGTGGTCAATCCGTTGTTGGTTGGTCGATTCCGCCATAACAAAAGAGAAGACCTATAATCAGTTTAAGTGAGGATTATTTCAATAAATACCACAATTTATAGGAGGCACTTTGGTCGGCGCGACTTTCAGACCGCGCTGGGATCAGGCATATTATCATTGGAAACTTTTAGGGGAAAAGGGGTGAAAGACTGATCGGTTAACATACGGAAACGAGGCAAGCCTACTGGATTCTCTGCAGCTCAGTTCATAGTTGTCCAACGTGTAGTCCCTGACTAGTTTCGTTTTCCAACCGAATGTATATCGATGAGGTCCTCGTTCCCCTAAAACACTTGTTCGACTGCACGTGTGTTGGGACTCGATCCGTTCTGATTGGACCCATGTAACCGACCACGGACGAAGCGAGAGATGATTTAATTATAAACCCGCTATTCGCACGGATTTGTCGGTGAGTGGTTGAATCCAAAGGGGCACAAAGAGTGGATGCCGTACTCAATCAGTGATAATTTTTAATTGTTACATTAATTAAAATAAGCTATATTTACGTAACAGGTTGAAAGAACAAGTGCACGTGGGAAAAAAGTGTATAAAACGAGAAAGAGTTCGAGGTGACACAAAATCAGATTATAAATTCATCGTGAGTTATGGTTGCATGAAAGGAGTGCACATTGCGTACAATTTTTTGCCATGGAACAAAGTCTGGAATACCATGGCTGCGACATCGAAAATTTATCTATTCGATGATTTTTCAATCTCTTTAGTTGTATGTGATTCGATTACACATGGAGAGCTCTTGAAATGTCAACAAACCGGTGCCAAAAACCGCATTTTTCAGTGTTCAAACTAACATTTCAATGTCGTAAATCCCAGATATTTCTATACCACACTTCCGAAATGCTGTATAGCCTGTTTATTTTTAGCTTAAGTTTCGGCGCACTCTTGATCTTAACATGAGTTAGAAGTTTTGCTGTTTATCAAAATGTCCGAAATTGATTTTATTTGGAGTAGGGCTACGTCGCACCAAAATCGCATTCCACTATCATTGAATTTCTGTTTGGAACCTCATGCTCGATCCCAATCGGCACTTCGTGTAGATTCGTGTTGTAACCAGATAAATGCGTGTTGTCGAATCAAAAACAACAGTATATCCGATCCAATTAGTTGTTTACCAGAAAATTAACACTGGTGACTGGGGTAAAGAATTCCATCTACCGACAGGTTCCGACAGGTAACGATAGAGCAATTTATTTCTTCTGATGTCAACCAACCCGGCACTCATCTGAAATATTTGTCATCCAAGCAGAAAATCTCCAATCCCGGAGGCATCTGAAAAATGTTTCGACAAACTGTACCAGCATGTAATCTGTCCGATAAGAATTCGCTCATTAATTCGAATTTTCCAGATCAGGCTCGCAGTGTGAGAAACGTTCACGACTTCACCTGATAGAATGCATTGGAAAATCGGGGGCACCGGAACGGGGGAAAGATGTCCAGAAGAAATTTATGGGTTTAGTTACTATTCTCGGCCTGGAGGGTTCGTCCGGGGGCCAGAAACCGAACCAGTACCAGTAGTGCCGTTGATCAGCAGAGCACTGTGAGCGATACCTTTTAATGCCATAATCACAAATAAGTACCTGTTGATACTACTCCCGATGCTGGTTACTGGTGCCGACTTCCATTTTCAGCGTCTGTATGTAGATAAATTAATTATACACGCAGAGAGGACTTCCACAACAGCCGAGCAATGTTGTATACTTGCCGGGAATTGCACTCACTGTCAAGTGCACCAGAAAGAGTGTGGAATTTTAATTATGCATCTAAATGGACCGGTCATCTCCTATACAGACGGAAACTGGTATATCGATTCTGGTACCGGTGCTTCGATGTGATAGACCTCAGCCCATCGACCAGAACGGCGTTGATGAGTCCTTAGGAAAAGCTCGGCGGTCGGCTGATGAAGCGTCCGGTTAATGTATATTTAATTTTATGGTTTCACCCAAAGAGGCATTGTGTAGCTACTTTTGACGAATGGGAAATAAAGTGCATTAAATTTACTCCACTGTAGTGATGATGGTACCTGGTAATGTAACGGGGGTTCTACGATGGATTTTTTTGTTCGCTGGAAAAGTAGTTTTATTTCAAATTTAGATTTCATTTTTCGAATAACTAGTAAATGAAGTAAACCTAAGAAACTGAACAAAGCTTAACAGTATTTGTGGAAGATTGGAATAAATTATTTTTTGATTGATAGCTGAAATTTTCTCGAATTTAATAATTCGATCAAGCCACTTGAGTACACCACATCCATTGGATATGTTCTCCATTATGTATTTTTAACTAACTGCTCAACTTCAAAACGAAATTTTCCTTAAGAGCAGTGTTCCCACATGTACAGATGATGTTTCTATTCACTTTTGGCACATATTCTGTACACAACAGCTTCCAGTTTTGAATGAAAAATAATAAATTGTGATTCCTCAAATTAGACCTGGTGAATTGTAGAAATGACAACGAATTAATTTCAAATAGAATAAAGAACTAATCTGCTGTTGTTGTAAACAGCGATTTAAATTGTTTGATATACT
The DNA here is from genome assembly GCF_030247195.1 of Topomyia yanbarensis. Taxonomy (NCBI): domain Eukaryota; kingdom Metazoa; phylum Arthropoda; class Insecta; order Diptera; family Culicidae; genus Topomyia; species Topomyia yanbarensis. Next base: position 353,098,406 of record NC_080672.1, on the reverse strand, counting down.
TAGGGTGACCATATCAGACGACTAAGAAACCAAGACAGTCGTAAGGGGACTCCGCCTTCCCGCTGATGCAAAGTCAATTTGACGGTGCTTCCTGCTCGAACATACCTGGAAGAAGTTTTCGGTAATGAAAAAAATTGCGTTCAAACTTTCTTTCATGAGTATGAGCTCATCGAGCACTACTTCAGATTTACAAAGGTTGGTTATTGGTTGATGACGACCCTCCATACTCTTTATTATGTAGGATATTATAGGATATTTGAAATAGAAGGTAAGTCGCCGCAAAACGTCCAGACTTGAAACCATGTTGATCATCACTAAAGTCTTATTGTTGGTTCCATAACGACCAGCTCGAAAAACTTCGAGACAGCTCTCAATGAAGTTATTCTATAATTATTGACGTCTGTCTTAATTCCCTTTTTATGGACCGGAAACATGTTCGCGGATTTCTAGCAATCCATCCAATCCATAAGATGAAAATATTCCTCTGGCAAGAGATGCTCATAAGATAAGGAATAAGCTGGCCAACTCTGACGAAAAAATCCGTACACCATTCCGCAACGAAGCACAATCGTTCACCACGGTCTGGCACACAGTCCGCATGGTGTACGGATTTTTTCAACAGAGTTGGTCAGCTTAAATAGCAATAAGAGGAGTCACCAAAACGTCGATATACTTGTTAAAAAGGTGTAGAGGAAATTCGCTGGGTCCACAATTGAATTACGATTTAAATCAAGAAGGTGACTATCGTTCCATCAACATCGATAGCGCCCAGATATTGGTCCACGACCAGAACCGGGTAAATTTGTTTACGTTGTGACCAAAATGATTCAAGCGAAGATTTTTTTGCCTTGTGTGAGAAAAACCAGGACAAATCAAACATTTACTTCGAAGTCCCAGAACACCAGGACAGTCTGTTAATAATCAGGAAACCAGGACGTCTGGTCACCCTAATTTACTACATTGATAGAATATATTCGTAAATCGCTATGCATTAGTTTCGTACAGATAATTTTCATAAAATATACGAATTTTTCGTACATATAATGAATCGTTCGTAGTTCTATTGGAACACATTTATTTTTTATTACGAGTTTTTCGTGAAAACCACGAAATAACTTTCGTTGGCTTATTACGAAACAGCTTCGTTCGGCAAACGAATTGTTCGCTGGTATATACGAATATCTTTATAATATTTACGAGCACCATTCGCCGGACCGTCAACGTCAACAGAGCTTCAATCTGGAGTCATTGTTGCTATACGTCATATAACTGTTGATGATCACGACGGTCTCGGTCTGACTATTTAGTAGCCGTATCCGTGTTCGCCGGTTTCAGGAAGATTTTCTAAACCTCTTCCGCTTCTAGTTGATCCAGAATCTGGAGCAGTACGGATTCAGTTGAGCCATCGCAAACTCGTTCGATGGTTTTGTATGAATAATTTTGAGTTTTTCTCTGCCGGAGCAATGTCAAAAGAATATGCTACTAAATACGAAAACTTCTCTTAGATGAACGAAATGAATTCGTGCGACCAACAGGATTGTTCGTAATATGCATAGACGTTTATTAAAATAAACAAAACATTTCGTTTCATTCACGAAAATTAATATCGTTTTCAACGACAACATTCGTGCAATGTACACTAAATAAGTAAAATTCACGAACACTTTCGTTCATCAAGCGACCATTTCTTCACACCACAATCTTTTTAGTCCTCAATAGAAGGGAGCAGGTTGAATTAAAATCGATTTTGCCAGATCGATCCTTTTAGTTAGTTGAAAAAATCGTTGTTGTCAAACATCGATCCTAAAATATCGATTGAAAAAATAATATGCTAATGAATACGAAAACTTTCCTAAGATGAACGAAACGAAATCGTGCGACCAACGAAATCGTTTATCAAATACATAAACATTTATTATAATGCACGAAACATTTCGTTTCGTTCACGAAAAATAATGTCGTTATCAACGATTACATTCGTGCAATGTAACCTAAATAAGTAAAATTAACGAAAATTTTCATTCATCAAGCGGCCATTTCTTCGTACCACAGTAAAATCGATTTGGCCACATCGAATTTTTTAAATAAAAAAAATCGATGTTGTCAAACATCGATCCCAAAATATCGACTGAAAACAATAAGAGGATATTAAATACGAACACTTTTCTAAGATAAACGAAATTAATTCGTGCGACCAACGAAATCGTTCGTAATATACACACACGTTTATTAAAATAAACAAAACATTTCGTTTCATTCACGAAAAATAATGTCGTTATCAACGATAACATTCGTGCACTATACATTAAACGTGTAAAATTTACGAAAGATTTCGTTCACCAAGCGGCCATTCTTGTTCATGAAATGAACGAAACCTACTATTTAGAATGCACGAAAATACTTCGTTGCAGAAAACGAATGAATTCGTTATTCTATTATCGATTTCATTATATTTACGAATTTATATTATCAGTGTAATCTAATTTCTGTTGGAATCTAAATTGGTTGCACCCCAAATTAATGTAATGCACGGTGTTGCGTTGATTTGTAAAATTATCGCGAGAAGTGGAAGGTTTTGTGTATTGATTGTGCTCAATTCACCGCAACCTGTGTGTAATTCTCCACACACATTTTACTCTCTCCCTTCGCCATCTGCACGCGAATAGCGGAAAGTGTTTCCATCATTTTCAATTTGGTAAACAGTGAGACGAAATCAAAAAGCCAGACATAGGGCGGTTTGAAAGCAACCATGTGTTCGAATTTGAGTTCTACAAGATGACAACACGAATGAACTCATGACAACTCATGATGAATGAAGTTCATGTTTCACAATTCTCTTTGGTTTGCTTACTTTGTCAGTTGCGTGAATGCGAGTGCAACGGGTGCTCATCTGTTACATTTGAACTCACGTAACTTCCATGTAAACAAACCACCGAGAATTGAATAATTTACGGTGACGCCACAAATGAACTGAGTGTTCGTTTTTGACAGTTCGCTTGTACTGTTTACATGGACTTAGAAAAATCCTTTACGATTTGCTTCGAGCGAATCTAGTCGTCCACAATTTTTTTTAAGTCTATGTAAACAGTACAATCGAACTGTCAAGAAAAGTGAGGTTAACTGTTTCAGTAAAGAACCTAATTGTATTTTGTGGGGTTATGTCCGTTGGTGTAAAACCTAATCGCAACTCATGCGACTCTCTTAGTTTCAAATGAGCGGTATAATGCTCCCATAAGACGCTTTCGAACTTTTTGTTGATCGGACTTTCGGTTCCGGAGTTACGGGCTGAAGAGTGTGGTCTTACAGCAAATTCCCATATAAACTGGTAACCCTATGATGTCCGAATGATGTAATAATATTCAAATACGTTCAACATTACTGAGATTTGCGAGTCTAGATGGCCGATCAAAGTAGTTTTGAACACATTGGTCACCTATGACGGGTCTTGAGGCCCCTGGAAACTCGCCAAGTTCCCTAGGTAATGTCACACCTATTTTACAGCAAACTCTTGACCGATTTTTACAAACTTGATTTCAAATGAAAGATATAATACTCCCAATAATTGCTATTGAATTTCATTGGTAACCCTATGATTATAAAGTAGGAAAAGTTTTGAAAATTCAGAGCCATAGTACTCAAGTGAGAGCAAGGATGTGAAATATACAGATCGGGAAACTAGAAGTGGCAGGATCATTAAAAATCGGCTTAAAAACTTACGGACTAATCTTTCGTCTTCTGCTGGTAATGGACGAGCTAAGGCAGTGTCACTACCAGTATTGTAGCCATTTAATTTTTCAAGTATTGCTTGTGGCGCTAAAACTGAGTTCTAACTGCCCTGCGCACTTACTATTTTTCTATTAAATTCTTCTTATAGACAGGTTAGTTCGACTGGTCTGTCTATGAAAGTACTATCTATCACTTAAAATACAAGTGTTTTGACAGCTTGCAATTTTCAGCAGCAGCTTGATCACTCGCACTTTGAAAGTGCGGATTCCAGATTGGTGAGAAGTGCGCAATATATTGTCCGGCAACTACACTGAGAACCTATTGGTTTCAGCACCATGAGAACTTTTGGAAAATTATGGAATTTGGATCTTGTAGCTGATCTCTTAGCCGAGATCCAATAATTGTCAACTTATGATGAGCTCTTTTTTGAAGAGATGCTCTGAAATATGGATTAAGGACAATGCTTCGAATGGGAAGCGCAGTTTGATGTTTATAAACATAATACCCTCTAAGCAGGATCTGAAATAATAAAAATTTCAAAATATATTAAGTTAGTGGCAATTAAGGGGTCATATATATTGAGGTCGGCCAAAAAATCAAAATTTTTTTATTCTTCTATCGTAAAACTTTTTTAAGAATGTTACCTCAAATTCTTATAGAGATCGGAGCAGTGGACGGAATGTTATAGCGTTTTTCATCTTGCTCCCTTATGGAAGTGTTGCTTATACTTGAAATTTTAAACGCGATTATCTCGAAATCATGTTTCCCAAAAGCGTCTTTGCCGTGACTACGATAGCCGGCAAAGTTTCCAACCTAAAAAGTTTTTTTGACTTGCTCATAATTTAACTGCCGTGTCCTTGAATGATTCCATTTTTTCGTCAAAATTTTCATATTATTGTTATGAATTTTTTAATTTTTTTTTTCAGGTGAAAATGGTGATTTATTTTGGAAAAATCGTCCTCGTTTCCAAAAAGAAGAAACTTTTTCAATCGATCGTTCAAGGACACCACAGGTACATTTACTAGTGATTTTTTTTTTTAGTTTGATGGTTTCTGTTGAGCTGTTGGACTGGAATCGTAGTCACGGCAAACTTTTTTGAAAAAAAAAACACGTTTTTGCGGAAATTGCTATAGCTTCGACAATTATTAATATTTTTTTATTTTCTCAAGTGGATTTTGCAAATTGAACATTGTACTACGCTAAACGTATAACAAGTATTTTATAAAAAAAAATATGGCTACAAATCTTTATAAAAATTCAAACTTTTCCCATTTCTCCCGCATTTCAACATATATAACCCCTTAATGATGTATATTTGAGTGTGTTTGTACGGTAACGATCACAATATTTCGAAACTGTCAACTCTGGATGTTTACTATCTTTGAAGAATATTACAACGCAAAGCCGCACCTCATATATTAAAATAATTTTTGAAATCAATCATCCTAGAAGTTATTATAAAAAATACTATAATTTAGTTCAAGTTTTAATGTCTTCAGCAAAGTTTGTGAAAATGCTATTGCAACTTTATTGAATAGAGCGGGCACAGTGTAGTTGGTCAGTAGATTACCTTGTACGCAGCTCACGTGGGTTCGATTCCCAACCCCCGTACGTCAAGTTAGAAATTTAGACCCTGCCACTTCTAGTTTTCCGTTTTCAATAACATCACCTTGCGGAATTTGTAGCAAGAAGGACCATTGCAAAACCATCAACAAGGAAGGCCAATAGGAGAGTCTGGGGCTAGTTGGCGGTTGGGATAAGTTGGCAGAATCGTTTCTATTACACATATAGCGCTGCCTCTCGATGTGTACCTCAAGTTAAGTGAAACCCATTATCCAATGTGTTTTTTGTTGCAAAACATTTTGTTTTGTGGAAGTTTTGGGCGATATTGTGTTTTCGCGCATACCAAGTAAATGTTCATAATTATAATCCTTACATGTCCAACTTTTTTCTAGTGCATGTAGGGTTTCAAAACTATTTTCCTTGAAATCGGTGGGGTTAAGAAACATTTAAAGCCTTTTTTCATAAAGATAGGTTCTTCCCTCGCAGTGCTATAATCCACAACGATCGTAAGGAAATATGGACGTATCGATTCGAATAAGTGAATTCCTCTAGTCGTTTCATCACCGCTATTTACAATAAACCATCCCTTCCATACACATGACAACGTGATGAACAAAAAGTTGCAGGAAACAGTGTAAGTAGCGAGCTGTTTTAGGAATAGATCAGACGGCAGACGCACAATTGTTTTTCTGCAAATCCGAACATATGACATTTTGACTAAAGGCTGTCAAATATCCCTTAGATGGGAATATTGCAACAAACTGTTATTTGCTAAGCACAAATCACAGCAATTAAAAATAAAGAAACGAAATTCTTTGTTTACTATATACCTACGCAAGAAGCAGTTCGTCCTGAATTTCTCCTCAAATTTGACAGTTTGCCTAAAAACCCTAGTCTCAACTTAGCACAGAAAAATATTTTTCATTTCCAGAATAGAAGCAAATACGGCAACACTGTTCAGGAGGTCCCCTCGCCGAAGGTGCAAGGGCTGTGATTTTTCCCAGAAGAATACCGGCCGATGATGGCGAGGTGCTATTTGCTTCCATATCCATATCGATGTCGGTACAAACTGTCACTCGTCGTAGCCCCAAACCTGTTCCTGTTCGCAAACAAGGAACCCCGCCGTTGAGGCAACCGATGCCGATGACTTCGAAACCCCTCCGGTCTAGCAATTAATTATAGCGAAAAACAACTGCATTTTCTTCCCGGTGACACGAAAGGCTTCTGCGGCCGTCTACTGGTACCGTAGGCACAGAGAGTAGTTTTCCAGCGATTTGTTTCCCAGGTTGTAAGAGTTATAGGTAATTAATACTTTTCGGTTGGCGATATGTCCAAGATGCTGACTTGAGGTTGCGTTCCGGACCAGGGATGATGAGATGCTGCTAAAAGGGACACTGCCAAACAAGGCGGAGGCAACACTTTGTGTTGTCAAGTTTCACACAGTGATTGTGGTTTGGGATGGTTCCCAGTTTATCACGTCGCAATGGAGCTAATCTAGAACCTCAACGCTAACTGAAATGGGGTGGGGAGAGTGGGGGGTAGATGGGTCTATCGTGCGCGTCGTGTTTGCGCCTTCGATTTATGGGAGAGCGATTCCGATTGCGGTCAGTTGCAAGCGAGTGCTTCCGAATGGGAATCGATTACCACGCTCCGGTGACTAGTGCCAGTTGGTAGGATTTAATTTCTCTGGTTTGGAGCGCGTGGTGAAAACAACATTCCATCGGGCTGGGTTGCCGTTGTTGGACAAATTTCTAGGAATGTACAGACGACAACGGTTTATTGATTGCTACTGGAAACAATTTGTTGCCGCCTGCAGAGTAGAAGACATCGATTGCGCGATTTCCAATTTAAAGCAACGGTGAAAATTGAGTGCCAGGATCTTGAATAGCTGGAGTCACACTTTGGATCACTATAATCTAGGCAGAAGTGTGTCCCACACCGTACATAAACTAGCAAGTTAATAATACTGTTATTTGCCCATTAAAGAGCAATTAACATCGCATTTCCCTCGATTCCGCGGTATCAGATTGGCTGTTGATCAAAAGCTGCGACGCGGTACCGGTGAGGATCGGGAAACTCCGAGCGTAGCAACAGCATACTATCATTAGCTTCTATGCATTGCTGTCACGTAAATGAGGACTAATGGTGTGGCGTAGCATAAAAAGCAAGAACCAATTTTCGAAATCACCAACTAACGCATGCGGGACCCGTTCCTTCGGGAGATCTCAAAGCAGCCGTCGATCTGAAAGAGAGCTGCTTTTTTTTCTTTCAATCCGATTTAATGGGAGGTGAGAAAAATAACATATATTTCGAGCCGAGAAACAGTTACAGATCAATTCTCCGAGCTCGGTGTCATTAACTAGATCTGAGTGGGTATCGAGCATAAATATTTATTACTAGAATTATCATTCCTACGGCGATGGTCGTGCAGATGACTTTTGTAATTATTAGGAGGAAATTTACTTTGTTCGCCTGATAGTGTTATATTATTCCAATCAGTACATCCGGGAAAAAATGATATATTCCTTGATTCCCTTTCTAGTTATATATCGTAGTCGGCGGTTTATAATCTCACTCGTAATCACTTTAGTCGTAAATAAATAAAGCATTGCACATTGATGCAATCGATAAAAGGAACTAATATCCCTAGAACTACCAAACAATTAGAAACACATTGTTTTTTAAATTGTAGAAATTTATTTCTGACTCTAAACTAATTTCGAGCGCATTAGAAAGAGCCGTTATTCCCAGGAAAACTTTCTATAAGTTATAACTATTGGTCATTTTTAAATTCAAAATATGTGAATTCCACAACTAGGAAACAAGCTTCGAATAATCAGGACTGACTGACATTGATTGAGCTTGGGAGTGGCTGGTTTGATGGAATAACATTTCAAATATATTACTTGACGCAATAAAAATACGAATCAAGAACCTGCGCAATGAAGTTTGTACACTAATTGTGAAGTGTACGAAATATTATTGGCAAGCAATTTTATCACACGTCGGCGGCTGTGCAGCCTGTCGGAGTTTCTTTTTTGACAGTCCACGGGCAGTAATCATCTTCCGTAAGTTTTTTCGATTCCTGTTCAGAATTCTTAGGAGGATTTCATTATAATCCTGGATACGATCTCATTAGAAACGTGTCCAGGATTTCTTCGGAATTCTAGGTAAGTTTTTGTCAGAATTTGAGGCAGGTTTCGGTCCGATTGACTTTGTCATAACTAATAGCATGCAGGGCCGTCTTAAGACTACTCGGGGCCCCTGGGCACTATTGAACTAAGTGGCCCCTATCATTGAATAGGTGTAAACCGATGTATAGTAGCATGGTTCTTCAGTGATAAAGAATATTGTAACACAGAGAAGATTTATGTTTCAATTCAAGATTCACCAAAAGAGACAAATTGTAATGGCAATTGAAAAGATAACAGGACATTCGAAGGCTAAAAATAAGATATTGCGTGATGCTTCTCTTAATAACATTTGATTAATACAGCAGTTATCTGACAGAATTAACATGCGATAAACTGAGCTTCATAGTTGCAGAACATTGTTTGAGGATGAGGAGCGCTTTGACCAAGGAGGAATAATGAAGCAGGGCTTGTTTACCAACCTCTATTTGAACGTTGTCCCGCGTTTTTACCCGGAAGATGGGCGAACACGTCCGGTATTCATAAAAGAGCAATAAAAGTAGTAATAGTAATTTCTTTTTACTCATTCGCCTTATTAAATTTTTATATGACAAAAGCGTAAAAAATGAAAGCTTGATTTGATAGATGACTTTTGTTAAAACAAACTTTCTTAAGGGAGTCTACTTTGTGTACAAGTTAAAAAACGAGCTTCACTACTTGAATCGACGGAATACACTATATTGAGAAGCCAATTCAAAGTATTTTCGAAGAAAACAATAGAGCGTCAGAAATGAACGAGTGAACGGACAAACGCATTCGTCCTCTTCTACGTTCGCTTCTTTGATGGTGGTGCCTGTTGTTGGCTTGAAGAAACTGGGCGCGATTCTTGTTTAGTGAATATTTGTCCTGTTTGATAAGGATGTGCTGTTTACGATGATAGTAGGCAGGTTTTTTTAGTTTCTTTTGCACAATGTTTTCCGTGATGTAGAGGCTTTTTGCAGAAGTCGCGTATAGTAATCTACCATGGGTGCATAATCAGTGCTGTCTGATGAAACGTCCCATTTTCGGTTGATCTGCATAAAATGGTTACGTATGAAGGAGTTTGTTTGTATGGAAGCATTCTCACCACACGAACATCGTTAAGGACAACAAGGAAAAGGCGAAGTTACAGCTGTTATAAAAGCCATTTCTCCGTATCTTGACATAAGTTTGTTAATCACGATGTCAGGAGTGTGTCAAGATAATTCATGTAAGCGCATCTCTCTAGAGCTCTTCCCTATGTGTACGGGGATGATTTTGTTAACATGGCAGCTTTCGTTAGTGTGCTGTACGTTGTTTCACAAAACAAAAGACTGTGCTTCTTAATGCTTGAAACGGTGCATTTGCAGGGCGGTAACTTCTTCCGGATTGAGCATAATGGTAAAGTAATGGTTCCACTTCTCGAGTAGCTGGTCTTACAGGACATTTCCAAAAATCAATAGCAACACAATTCGTCTGCAGTCGTTTTTGCCGTGTATCTATAGCGGTACGATTTTTAGCTTCTACTCTCGGCGAGATGAGAAGGTAGACTGACCTTAATTAACCGGTGATTAAAATGGATAATTTTTGTATTTTCATAGCACGTTCAAGGAATGTTTCCTCTAAAAATACATTGTGTTGAGATAGAACGGTGATTTTGCGCCTCGCCAAAGATGCGTGTGATGGTTGTAAGAACCCAATTATAATGTGCGAAATAAAGAAATCAAATCGGTCCAGTTCAGTCAACAGCAGCAGTACTCGGTTGCCCGCCGTACTCACAGTTGTTTAATTTGCGTCTGCTTACTGCGTATTACTATTGCTGTCGGGTCCTACTTATTCTCACAGCATATCAAAACCGGCTCCTTCGTTAGACATATCACTTTGTTTATTGATAAAACCTTGATAAAATCTACGATTATAAAGGGTTTTCTAGGATTTAATATGAGATACGCTTATGTAAATTGAAAATCTTTTTGGTTTAGTAATTTTAAGCGAGAATTTCGAGCTGCATCTGCCTTCTCATCTTGCTCACAACAAAAGCTAAAGACTGCTCCACCGCCACCAGCAAATAAATCAATCCGTGTGTCACTTTGTCTGCACAGTGGAAGCAAAATATCGTGTTCCAACCCACTACGTTAAAAAATGAGTGACGATTATAAACAGAAAATGTATTCCTGTTTACTTTTCAAGACGTTCCTTAAGATCTATTGTAAAAAGTGCAAATGGAGCTAAAGATGGCAAATGTTTACACCCTACAATTTCACCATGTTAGACATAGCGTGATGATTATGTTGCAGACCATTAAGCAGAAGCGTTTGTTTCACGAAACGAAATATATTGTTGGATATGACATAAAGTCAGTACCTCTGTATATATAGGCAATGACACAAAGAGGAACGAATACAAGAATTAGCACAGTGCACCTCTAATTACGTTGTTAATCGTTATGTACATCCGAGTACCCACAAATTGAAAAACTAGTACCTATGGCAATTTTACCCGATTTGGATACAACGTCGAAATACACTTGTCTGGCACACTATCTGTGGATGTAGCAATATGAGTCAATCGGAGACTAATCGAAACCACGGACTCACGAGTTTCCCATGGCTGAAGAAGTATTAACTCATGCCAAACTTAAAGGGCTTAGGTTTAAAAGGGCCCGGCAGTAACGCAAGTCTTGGGGCCCGACGCGGCTCTCGATGGCCCTGCTTATGGGTAAACGGTAAAGGGTTACCAGTGGCGTAGCCAGAAATTTGGTTTGGAGGGGGTTTTGATGAAAATCGCAAATTTTTTGAAAAAATGCTAAAATTTAATAAGAGTTTGATAAATTATTGAAAACTCCAAAACATAAGTAGTCTAACAGATGTCATTCCATTCTACAAAAAGAAGGATCAACATGGAACAGTTTTCAAACCTCTATAGATTATTTTCTTGTATAATATGTCAATGAAGTCAAAAATTGCAATCTTTTAAAGTGGGATAAATGATCTAAAAAATTTTCAACGTTCAAGATCACCTAATATAATAATCCTTGACTTTGAAGGTTTGACAACTTCGGGAAGTTATCAACATAAAACAGCGCCTGCTTTGATATAGAAATTTTAGTGATTAACTCTCATAGAGGTAATTATGGTGAATTAATTTTTCAAAAATATTAAGAGACATGGTGCCTTCAGCAAGGTTTTTGATAATGTCATTTCAAACAATTTTGTTGAAAATATGAAGGCTACATGAATTCAACATATAGGGATTTAAATGGACTGGGCCTGCTATATTTCTTCTTAGTGAAGAAAAATTTAGGTGAAAACTATTTTTTTCTGCGCTACGGATAAAATTGTTTGAAACAATCATTGGAAGTTGAGATCACAAAACCTATAACTAAATTATGGATGGATGGAACTGAAACTTGCGTTTCGACTTCATCTCATCAGAATCCGACACTAACTTGGTGGGCGGACTAAGCTTGCGCTGAATTGATGCTAGCTCCTCCTCACTCTTTGTGTTTTTGAGTCCTTTTAATATCTGGGAATTATTTGTTTTATATCCAGTTCCCTTATTTTTTTTGTAAGCTTCAAAGGCACCTTTAACGCAATGTGAATTTATAATTTAATTACCGCAGAAGAGATTTATCAAATACAGTAATTTCAGAATAGCTTGTTGTAAAGGTTTTCTACTACTATATTTCGATACTCTGAATATGTGGGATATTTATGTCTTTGACAAAGTTGTTTGAAATAGCACTTTCGAAAACTTTGCTGGAGACATTAAGTCTCGACCCAAATTTAGTTGAAGAGTAATTCTTGTCTATAATTACTTCTAGGAGGATTAACCGTCAAAATTATTCTATCAGCAGATGAACAGTTTTACGTTTTGAAATTCTTCAATGTTACTTAACATCGAAATTTGGCAGTTTCGAATGAATGTGATCGTGACCATTAAAAATTTATCGAGCATTAATTTTACTTTTCTTCATTAGTCAACCTCACAACTTGCAGTACTAGTACGTAGCACACAAAATTTTAGTACACCATTCATTGCATCCTGCTAAGAGGCTATTCATATAGTTGATAATACAACAAAAATCCAATGCTCATAAAACCGATCCTGACCTGCTAGAGACAAAATTACATCAGCTTTCAACTAGTTTCTGAAATGTTATTCTTGTTGTTAACCATATTGAATTGTTGTCTAAACTCTACACAATCTAAAAAATACATTTTCAGCTAATGTTGAAATGCATGTAAGTTTTCGGTAAACAAGCTTATGTTTTATATGCAATCAACCTATTCAAATTTAGATTCCCATTCGAAAAATTGTCTCTAATCCATATTTTGAAGCATCTTTCCAAAAATGAGCTCATAATAATTCAGACAGTTATTTTATTTTACATTGAGGTAATTTGACAACTATGGGACTTTGGTTAAGAGATAAGTTACAAGATCCCCTTCCCATAATTTTCCAAAAGTTCTCATGACGCTTTAAACACAGTTCTCAATGTAGTGATCAGAGAATATTTTTCCAAAAATATTTTGTGGAATATTAAATTAAATTCGTCAGCATCAATTTTTTTTCAATCCAATTAATTTTGGTTTGGGGGGGGGGGGGGGGGTTTAACCACCAAACCCCCCACAATAGACGAATTTCACGCCAACTCGAACAAATGTTGGCATCGCCCTCTTAGATTTCAATGAAACTTTGCGTACATGATGACTTTGTCACAAAAAGCCTCTTTGCATACTTTGTTTTTTTTCAAAAATGATCTAGACTGTCTTTTGAAAAGGGTCAATCTTTCTTTACCAATTTTTTTCAAATGGCTATAGTCTAAAAACGACAAATCCTATAAAAAATGTTGTAGGAGTGATTTTGACAAAATTAGTCAAATTTTTGAATAAAAATATTGAAAAAATTCTTTATCGATTCCTTCACTGAAAAAAAATGATTTTAAAAATCTAAAGATGATTTACAAAAAAAACACCCTCTTTGATTTGGATGAAATTTTATTCCAAGATAGGTAATTATGTTCTCTACCTACCGTCAAAAATTCAAGTTTGGCACTTTCATGGAAAAAAAGTTATTTGAAAAAAACTTTTTTTTTGTCCAAGCTGAATTTTTTTCAGTGTATTTTTGTCGAAATCTAAACCAATGAAAGTCATAATCATCTCAGAATCCGATTTCCCAACTGCTAGTTGCCTGATACATGCAAAATGAAGACTGGAAGACTGGAAGACTAGAAGACTGGAAGAACTGGAAGAAATGGAAGACTGAAAGACTGAAAGACTGAAATACTTAATTATTGGTTTCTATGAGACTCCGGGCATAGTGGAGGAGGCTCAAACTGGCTATAACAGTGTAAAGCCTTCGCGAGACCTCAGAACAGAATTTAGAGAAGTTTGCTTTTGAAGATTTGTCCCTTGATGGTCCCAAATGTGATGAAGACCTAAATCACCGTAGAGCGTTTGACAGTCACAGATTTATTGGGCATCGCGTTCTGTTTATTGCTACAGCTCGGTCCCTTTCAAACTTTGTATATGAGTGGTTCAAAACAATAATTGTTTATAGCTAAAATAAATTGATACTTTTTTCGAAATATTTGAGAAGCGCTGGAATTGATAAATTCCATCCTCGCCCTGCTATACCGCGCAGAACGATCACATGACATTCCTAGAAGGAGTTAGATTTCATGTTTTCGAACAAGAATTTATTTGTAATTTTTTTATCTTTTTCAAATTCAAATTTCAAATCGAACTCTACCAAGCTTCTAAATTTTTGAACTTTGAAATAAAAAAATGCGAAAAATACATTTGCATTTTCCGTATAAAATTTTAAGGTCTTTGGAATACGTGTTAATATGGTCTTGCTTCACTTAAATTTTACCCTAAACTTGTGTATCATACTTTGATTTTATGACCAAAGATGAACTAAATTTCATCATCGAGAAAATAACTGCCATCCTAGTGTATACGTGTGTAAGTATGTGTTAACGCTTCCACACGCTGCTATTATTTCCGTATCAACTTTTGAATAGGGCGAATAAGATTTGTAAACAAAGTTTTGTTTTGCTGATTTCTCTTAATTTGTTATAATTTTGGCGCAGAAAACATTTGAAATTGATTCTACCAAGGGTGTTGATGTTTTTCATGTGTGTTTTTCATGAAATTCAACTCGGTAGCGAGATAATGAGCGAATTAAGTTTGTTTACAAAAATCTCATTAGCCCATTTGAAGAATTAATATTGATTTATTTTTTGACCGGAGTTCCGATTCTGAAGTTACGGACTGAAGACTCGTATAGTAAATTCCCACATAAAGTACCATGATACCAAGATGCTGCAAAACTTACTAGAATGAGTGCAAAATTACTGAGTAAGTTAGAACGATACGTAACATGTTTTTACTGATTTTGTTTTAAGTTTTCCTTACGTACTTGTGGAAGAGAAGATAAAGAGTGTGTGACAATTTGTTACATTGCGGAGGGTGGAGTCAATTTCACATAATGTAATTTATGAATGATCCCTCACTATACAGGAAGAGCTTGTAAAAATGAAAAAAAATTTATAAAATGAATTAAATAACTAAAATGAATAAAATGTATAGGTGGCGGGTACAAGGTAGTTGGTAAGTCGATTGTCTTGTACGCATCTGACCTGGGTTTGATACCCAATCCCGCACATAGGGTTAGATATTTTACGAGAAAAAGGGGCGAAGGACCGCAAGGTTAAAACCTCTGGATTTTTTCTTTCCCTATTGATTTGATTATTTAAGGTAACTTAGAAATAAATAAACGATTTTTTAATTATTAATTATAATTTTGTTTTGATTTGATTAATTACATTCAATTTATTGAGGGTCATCGTTCCAAAAAGCGTGAGAAAGCTATTGTTGAAAATACGGTCTAGAAGCATCTGAGAAATTGGGTAACTAAAATACAATCTCATGTATTTTTTCCGTTTCATTATGTTTTCAACTTCTTTCTATAGGCCACATTGGACTATTCTAAATAAAAGGTAGCATTTTTGTAACGGATTTCTGGCATAACTATTTTTGTTGCTTTAAATAGCTAGCCCGTCTACAGAAGATTCCTACAGCTCCAGGAGTAAATAATTTGTAATTTTTTGTATTCAGTTCGTTTTTTTTGATAGGTACAAATGAGTTAGTTTCACGGTGTTTTGTTTTATTTTATGGGTAAAAATTTACATAATCAATAGCAACACAATTCGTCTGCAGTCGTTTTTTCCGTGTATCTACAGCGGAACGATTTTTAGCTTCTACTCTCGGCGAGATGAGAAGGTAGACTGACCTTAATTAACCGGTATTAGATAAAAAAAATTACATAATGCTTCAGTTATAGTGGCTATTCGTCGCTGTTGTGCTATCTTATGACAAACGCCATTTTGGAGTAAACTGAGTTAGATATGCCACATCACTTGGCTAAAAAATCTCTACAAAGTGGCGTTTTCAGAATTTTGACATTCTACTTGCTTACTGAGATATAGCGAGAATCGTGCTGAGAAATTTTCAATTTTTTACTTCAATTAACTGTGTATGGGGATCGGATCAAGATATATTGATGTATAAGATGTTTTTATGTTTAAAACTATCCGAGATACACAATGGTATAATAATTTTCAAAATAAAAATACACGCATTGTGTGAAAAAAGCAGTTTAAGTTTTAAATTGGAAATATAGCATGTTTGGCAACACTGTAACCAAAAATAACTAATTTTTCTAGATTCCCTGACTCATTTCCTTCAAGATGCATCTAACAGATTGTTTATAGACCAAATTAAGCCAAAGATATGAATAAAAGTTCATAATTGGTGAATTTTTTCTATGAAAAATTTTCCATACGCGATTATGACACGCCATACAAATTTTGCCATCAATGCACACCTATGACACGTGTGAGTGCGACTTTTGTTTACATTTATAGTAAAAACTCGCAACATAGTCAACCGATCTTCGTAATATTTGAGAGATTAATACAGAATAGATAGAAGCATCAATTGTATTCTTTGAATTGTTTATACCATTTATAACTTTCAAGCTATTCAATCTCAAACTTTAAAAATCGTTTTTCTCGGAATATGCTAAATGGCGCTTGTCATAAGATAGCACAACAGCGACGTATTATAATAATACAATTATAATACATGAATGTACAAACGATTGTATGAACTGATCCAAAAGATGCAAGAAGTTGTGTCATTTTCAAGTGGTATCTGGGTTCCTAAAATATTAATGACAAAATATTCGTTGCCCTTAGATTTTTTTTTTAATTTTGATTATAGAGGTTTTAACCTTAAGATCATTCGCCTCTTCGGGTTAGAAAAATCTCTTATGAAAAATTTCTAACCCTATGTGCGGGGTCGGGACTCGAGCCCAGGTGCGCTGCGCTCAAGGTAATCGATTTACCAACTACGCTACGCCCACCCCCATGTTGTCCTTAGATACTGAACATGTTTAGAGCCGACTTGTTAGAATTGCAAATGCTTTACTCCACTATATGGGGCTGGAGCTAGGTGCACAACTAAAATTAAAATTCGATCCGCGTCACGAAAATGTGGCATAATTTCAAACGATTGTAGCGCTGTTAATTGTTGATCGATTTACCCCCATTTAATCAGCAATCGCTTCAGAAAAGCCCAACTTAAAAAATGTTTGAAGCTTTATTTTGGTACAATGTGAAAATATGAGAAACAGAAGTTTCCGTTTACGCTTTGTTAATTGTTGATGGATTGTCATGAATCGAGCACCAATCAATTCAGACAATTGCCAATAACAGTTTTCACAAACTTGCCCAAGGCTTTCCGTAACACAGACCTCATCATCTTACTCATAAACTTCATACAAACCACATCGCTTGATATAAAAGTTGTGTTCGCCTTTGAAATCAGTTTCAGATCAATTGAATACTCCAAAATAGGGAAACAGGTCCAATATGGTTCGATTTATCAAATTTTACTAAGGAAATCAAGCTAAAATGCGTTAAATTTTCATTATATTATTTGAAAGATTTGGTATCATCAATTGATAGAATATAACATTAAAAGTACAACAGATTTTATCCAAATTCTTCCATTGCCCAATATCACTGCAACGATCGCCCATGTGCAAAAGAGAAGTGGCAGCACTGCTGAACCGCTCGGACGTGTCTTTCTGTTCATGCAATATTTTCCAAAGTTTTCCAATAGTATATAATGTGTTGGAATGGAAAATCGAAGTCAATCATTCACATAGTCATTTTTTCCTATAGAGTTAAGTTTTAATAGGTGTGAATAGCGTGAAAATAGAGAGTTTTTACTTAGTGATTTTATCGTTACATTCTGATTAAAGACGCTGAATCCCTCTGGATAAAGACTCGACACGTCAATCGTTTGTTTACCATTTATCTGTCAGTGTCATTCCAATCGAGCAAGAGACCTGTCAAAAGCAGTCAATCCGAAGAAAATCGCTTTGAATCCTTCTGGAACGAGGGCCATTGACAGGTCTCGTGCTCGATTGGAATGACACTAACAGATAAATGGTAAACAAACGATTGACGTGTCGAGTCTTTATCCAGAGGGATTCAGCGTCGTCAATTTTGATAACTTCGCAATGCATGCGCGTGAATCTAGCCGTCAAACATGCACTCGCTCGTTCAGCGCAGCGCCATCTATAAATGACTAGTTGATGCAACGATTTCACTGATGATAGAGGAGAATTCTTGCACCCTAATTAATTGAGAGCAGGGGAAATTGTTTAATGTTATTTTTTCAATGTTTATATATTTTACCCAAATAATTTTCTTATTGTAAATATTATTAACGAGGTAGGTTACATCCATTTTGCACTGAAATGATGTTGAATGAGCTCCTCATAAATAACCTGCCCTACTAACACAAACTCATATTCCTGAAACATCTATGAAAGTAGTATGGGTTCCCTGCACTTTCGCAATTGAATGTTGAACTAACATTCCTTCCATTTCTCGACGATTGTAAGGACGTGGCCAGGTGTACACTTTGATGCTTGTTCCACTATGAAGAAAAAGCGTTAATCCCAAATGCGACACGATATGGTGGTTATCTTGATAAATATTAGCTGATCATTGTACAGCCACCCACGATTTGTGCAATCCTATAAGCTACGCTATGCTAACTGATTTTAGCACTACAGACACTCTATACATAGACTAGTATCAAAAATTGCAGCCAAACGGACTATGAAAAAGTGCAGCCAAATTAGCATGAGGGTTTTGCGAGGAGAAGTACAAGAGGAAGCCCATGCAAAGCTTATGGGAGCTTCCGTGATGCCAGTTTACATTAATGGTTGCCAGTTTGCTGCTTTCTCTCCGCTAGTCTGTTATATAAAGTGTCTGTGGTTAGCACCATCTACTGCGGGGTCCATTACAAGCACATTAACCCTATCCAGCGTGCATCACCGCCATCTTGCCCCAAGCGCATTTTCTATAAAAAACTACCTACTAAAAGAAACTTTTGTTTGTGGTTAGCTGTAATCAGAGTCGAAAAATGTTTTTTTCGTTTACCAAAATATGACGAAAATAGCGAGCGAGCGAGCGATGCTACTTTCTAAACCACTAGGACATTACGAAACCGAAAATGAGACAACGGCCTACGACAAAGCATGCGGGTAAATTCAATTTCATTATTTCCTCCACACATTCGAACGACATTAGTCTCTTCGATATTGCCCATAGCGCTGGCCAAACGAAAAGAAACTAGTAACGATATTTATTTGTCGTTGTTCAATTTGGGAGAATTACAAGCTAGCGATGATATTGGACGACTGAAGTACTATTGGTGTGCATATTTCCTGTGTTTGCAGCGTTCTAGTTGCATTTTATGATGCACATTGCTATAATTTCATTTATTGAAAATTAAAATAAAAATTAACATTACTGATTTGAAATTTAAACGAGATTTAATTTTCGTATTGTCATAGGAAAACGAAAGTCACTACTTCTGCTACTCGCTTCCATAGATTCGAAAGAAGAAGGGGCTTTGGCTTTATTGTTTTGCTTTGTGTGAATTTAGTAACGAAGGAGGCAGCGAAAAGACGAAGGTGAATTCAGTGAATTTCATCGTTCATTGAATGGGTATGAGAATTTTAGGCCCTGGCTGTAATATCTATATGAATACTGAAAACACTATGCTATATTTCTCTCTAAAGAGAAAAATGAAATGCAATTATTCTTCATTACGAAAAAATAGGTAAAACACTTTTCCGTGTTAAGGGTAAAAAAGCTACACAACAAAAAATTATGAATTTTATCATTGATGCTATTGCAAACACGACACAATTTAACAACCCATAATTCTCGAAATGACGAAACATTCCCATGTTTCGTTAAATTTTACATTAAACATATACTTTAAATTACAAATTACACAATTTACGAAAATCAACGTCATGTAAAATTAAAACCAAACCTAAAACTAAGTCATTTTTAATGCTCGTATATGTCAGAGTCAGGAGACGTAAATTTACATGATTTTTTCAAGGTGTGTATATATTAGTTATAGGTGATATAATTCGCGTTTCGACTTCGTCTCATCAAAATCCGACGCTAACTTAGCGCTAGGACTAAGCTAGCACCGGATTGACGCTAGCTTCAAAACTGAAAGCTCTTTTCATACACTATCGAAACACATAATCCTTCGTGAAATAGATTAAAACTCATCTTAAATAACACAAATTGTTTTCAAATTAAGAAAATTTACTTGTTATCCTCGTACACACAATAACGCTTCTCTAATTGGTAGATGATACAAAACTGTCGGTGTGTCCTATATAATTTAAAATATTTTTGATGACAATACTCCGATTTCAACTATTTATTCCTTGTTAGGGAGATGTTTTTGAAACCTTTCTGATATATGTGAAGCATTTGTATATGACCGGCTGTTCGGACATTTATGGAAGCTGTCCTTCAGTGTCAGCTAAGAATTACACTACGTACCACCTCTTACGGTGGTTGAAACCCATCAAACAAGGAACTCTAAGCAATGTCATGCGACCCGTGCTATGGTTAAAATTGTTGAGGGAGTTTAAAATATTATCAATGGTGAACGGAGCTTAGGAAGCGCCGTGCGAACCCCCAGTATACTGCATTACGGAGCGGAACGTTCGCTCTACGTACCGAAATGAAACAAATAATTAATTTTTGGTTTTTAACATATGTGCTAATACCTTATTCAAGACTGTTTGGCGGTATTTAATCGGAAAAACAGATCGAAATGGTGAGTTAGGGGAAAGCAATTATGTGACAAAATCAGGATTCGAACCTGGAACACATGGGACTCCGGCCCAATGCACAAACCCTTATGTTATCCCTGGGATATGATGACGTCCCAGGAGAACACATGATTATCGCATTGGCGACAGTGATAGTATCCTGCTTCTTAAGCGAGGTCACACACTACCGTGGTCACAAATAGTTACATGGGGAGAACAAATTCTTGCTCCCAACGATATTACACACATGTAGTTTTCTTTACAGGACATTCCATGTGAAGTGAACCCTCCCGAGAGGAGTGGTTGTCTGATTATATGGAGAGACAACAATAAACGCAAGTGTCCTGTTACACTGACGGCCTCGAGAGGCGTGCTAATGCTGGTGTCTACTGCCGTGAAATGAGATTGGAACAGTCGCACTCGCTAGGTAGACACTGTACTGCATTCCAAGCAGACATCTTCGCGATTATGTGTGGGGTACAATCGACCCTTCAACAGAGCTTATCTGGCAAAATTATTAACTTCTGCTCCGATAATTAGGCTACAAACAAGGCTCTTAGCGTTCCAACTTACCATTGACAATACTATCAACCTCGTATGGGTGTTCGAACATTCCGGTACTGGTAATGAATGGGCTGGCGAATTGGCTACAGAGATTGACTTTGTTGGTCCTGATCCTCCCTAGTAACAATTGAGGTTTTATGATAGTTTTATAGACACTCATAAAACTTAGATTGCACTTGTAGCATGCTATAAAACTTCAATTGTTACTTGGGCTGCTTTGCCAATTTTAATAAGTTGGATATAATTAGATGTGGTTTTGGGCTTCAGAATAAAGTAATCTTGAAAGAATTCAAATACATTAGTTTTGCTAGAAGTGTAAAAAGAAGTAATTTTCAGATTATAACAAAATTTTGACCACCGTAGCCGCAATCTGTAAAAATGGAGGTTTCCAAATTATGAAAATATTTTCCAAATCATATAGGTTTTAGTAGAAAGTTAAAGTTATTCCTAAATTTGCCTGCTGGACCACTTTGGATGGCAAACCCTCGCAAACTTAATGTATCCAGATAAAACTAACCTTAACAAAGATAGTCTAGTACTCAAAACTACAGCATTGAAGCTGTTAATGAATAAGCGCAAAAATCCACGGTAACGAGATAAAATCACCAAAGTCAAGTGATAACTGGGCGCCCGAATCTAGACGCTCACAACCGTGAATTGGATCCACTTCACCTCTCTCAGACGTATTCCGCTGAGCAAAAGCAGCATCACCGAAGCAAGATGACGACTTGTCGACCATTCCTTCTAGCCGTTCGGTGGGTGCAAATGAGGAAAAGCTTCTTTTATTTAGGATTACATTTTACCCTCGACATCCAACTAAGGAGAATTGGGTGGTGTAACTTTCCGCCTCGTCATTTCACGAGTGCTTGATTGCTGCCTGCCTGCTAGTGCTACCCGTGTCGGAATCTCCAGGAAGGCTTGGCCTGTCTGATGGCTCAAGTTGTTGGCGACAAAATTTGATGAATGAACGAGTGTCGGTTGACACCTGACTGACGGCCGGTTGGCCGCTCGTTCGCCGTGAGACTGAGACTGCACGAGGAGGTGCATAATTATCGTGAAAAATCGCGCGAATAAAGCATCCCAGTTCGCTCGGTGCGAACATTACAAAGAGTGCTTCTGATGACGTGAGCGATGAAGTGGAAAGCCGCTGCTGCTGCGCTCCAGAAGACGGAAAAACACTTATTCTAATGAACTAGCAATCTCTATGGCCGCGTCCGGGTGGATCTTGTACTTGAAAGCCGTCATCGCCATTCTACTAGCGCCGCCGGATTATACTCGACGAAGACGACAATGACAGGCCGCTTGACGAAAGGATGGGAGAGTAACAAAAGCTTGTCGTCCTGGCTCATGTTGAATACGCTGCCATCGACCGGTGCGGTGCGGTATCGGCGGCGTGGTACGGGATGGATACTCTCGGTCTAAGGGGTGAATTGCACTTCTCACTTGGTGACAGGCCGAGAGGTGCATTTTTTTCCGATCGCTCTAGGCGTCCCTCATGGGTGAGCATTAATTGAGATGCTTCGGGCAAGCCAGAGTTGGATGCGAATGCGGGGGGTTGGGTGTCATGTTTGAGTGTGTCACTTGGAATGTTTGAAAGGATTGCAGGAATCGTGACTAAAAGGCTTTTCCGTGTGCGCCGCTGCATTCGATGGTACTGGACGTGGCGAAACAGTGCTAAGAATTTTTGATGAGCTGTGATACGGCTGGTTTCGTTTCGAGTGGGTAGGATTTGGGGGTGAGAAAATTCGCTTGAGGGTTTTTCTTTTCGTTTCATAGAAGAGTTTTAAATGTTGTAAATGTCGAGATACCGCGAGCACTTCGGTTCTTGCTTTTATCAGCATGATGGAGCATGAAGTGGAGATCGTTGCTTCACAAGTTCACACACGTTATCCGAAGTTTCTGACGATTGAGCGATAAGGATGTGCGGTAATAAGCACTTGCATACGATCCAGGTGCACTTCAGATACTTGCTTCAATCAAGTGTGTAGAAAGAGTTGAAAATTGGTATAGCTTAGATATTTGGATGTTTTTCAAAGCAATTCAATCTCACCTACAATAATATTGAACATGTTCTTTTTCGGTGTTGTAAACGTCACGTTACGTTACATTTTCAACCCTGCTTTACATATTCTTACAATAAAAATCGCTTGCACTCTTAAAAATAATTGAGACGTACGTTTTTCTACGTTCTACGTACGTTTCGAATTATGATTTAATCAACTCTTGAAATTAATGAAATTGAACATTTATCAATCAGCCGCGTTTTTCTCAAAACCACTTTTTTGAGCTGGCCGGAAATGTAACGCTGCTGCTTTTTTATCGCTTAGAAATTTTCACAGTATATTCAAAATTGCTTTCTCCACCGACGTACGTAGGATTTTATTTTTTCATTGCTTAAATTTT
Source organism: Topomyia yanbarensis (assembly GCF_030247195.1). NCBI lineage: Eukaryota > Metazoa > Arthropoda > Insecta > Diptera > Culicidae > Topomyia > Topomyia yanbarensis. The sequence goes on along the minus strand of NC_080672.1, from coordinate 353,074,764 downwards.
TATGTAATTAATAATATGCATATGTAATTAATAATATCGTTGATTTTGTGACGATTTTTATGACATTTTTGGCATTTTTCTACTCAAAAGTGCGCCATTTCGCGTAGAAACAAAATATCGAAAAAATCCTATTGATATAAGAAATCAGAAAAACTTGCTATTGATATAAGAAATGCTGTTGATATAAGAAATCAGAAAAACTTTAGTTTTTGGCTCTAGTTAAAAATTACGGCAGATAGATATCTGGCCTTGAACCCCTTCCAAAAAACGCACATGGAGGAAAATTTTCCACAGCCACCATCTTGTGATGAAATAGCTCGAAAAAAATATTTTAGGTTATTCAATACTTATGTTATAAACCCCGTTTAACAACTAATGCCTCATAAGTGACACGGCCATATTTGGGAATGTATTTTCCCACCACACCAATGGAATGTATCCTGTTGCAAGACTACAAGTAAGAACTTTTTTCAAAATATGCTTGAGGTGTTCGTATCCTCTTTGTAGTAGAACTGAAATGATTCCATCTTTTCCCGGAGAGCAAAACTTTCAATCGCCCATTTGATCGATTCGGTTGTCACAATTCCATTAGCTAATGCCCAAGAATCACAACTACCTAAAAAAACTCAGTGGTAGTCGTCAGTGATGGCTCCGTACAGCCTGGAAAGTGTGTGTGTCAAAAACACAGTTGAGTAGGGGAACATGGGGAGACTTGACCAAGCGCAAAATTCTATTTTCGGCTATGGCGTCTCCTATTCTATTCTTAAATTTTTTTCAAAAATATTTTTATACTTGTTTCGATCCCTTAAGGTAATTTTGAAAGTTTGGAGTAAAAAATCCTTTCCTTGCAGAAAATATTACGTGATTAATAAATTTGCATGAAATGATGTAATTTTTTATCAAACTTTGTATGGGCATATCTACTCGACTACTAATTACTATTAAAGGACTAATATACCATCTTAATCCTTGTGAAGCAGTGAAATGATTTTACATAAACTGGAACATTGGAATAGTTATTACTAGAATTCGCATGAAATTGAACGCAATAACTAATGTTGGGGAGACTTGACCAAGATTTTATGGGGAGACTTGACCAAGTGGCGATCAGCTGAAGAAAAATACAAAATTCCTAATATTTATTATGCTTTGGTACCTACTGTTAATGTTAATCACGCCATAAAAAAATCCCACCCCAAACATAAGTCTTTATATTTTAAAATTTGTAAGCAAAGTTAGCAATAGTGGGACTGATTTCGTGACGTATGAACATGCAATGCAAGCAGTACAGTTAATCCTTAAAAAGAAATGCATTTAAAAAAATCAAAATTTATCAGATGCAACTCTTTTATATTTTTTACTGCTACCTAAGGATCTCGACAATAGGGAAAAAATAATTACAGTATGTTTTATGTCATTATTTTTTGTTATGATTTTTCAAAATTCTCTTGGTCAAGTCTCCCCACGCCTTGGTCAAGTCTCCCCGCTATGGGGAGACTTGACCAGAAAAAACGATCACAGAAAAACTTTTGTAACTTTTCAAAAATTAAATTAAAAATTCTGCAAAAAATCATGAAGACGCGCAATAATTTTGCGCATTATATCTATATGATTTTTGGGGGATTGAAGGCTTTTTTAGAGATTTATGCAGTTTTAGCTGAAAACCTGGTCAAGTCTCCCCTACTACATCTTCGTCAGATGAGTATTCACCATTAGCAGTTCTAATCGAACTGACATGAAAGTCTTTCGATTTCGAAAGTAACTTAATCAGAGCTCTAGTCTCTTTGAGGCTTGAGACATTTGTGCAGAGGCTTTTCCACCCCTTTCGCTCAAAGGATTGAAGGGCATTTATGTATGCCGTACGAGCTTACTTAAATACCTCCAATCCGTCCCTGCGATTCCAAGCTCTTCTACATAACTTTATGAGTCGAATAAGTTCGGTATTCCACCAAGGTGTTCCTCTAGAAGCACACATAACTCAAAGCGGGCAAGTCTCTTGGTATGTTGTTACTATGAGTAAGTTTGTTTTATTCATGACCTCATCCAAGTCATATGGAGGTTCAATCGTCGGAAGATACCCCTGAATCCTAGTCACCAAGTCCTCTTCTTAGAAGTCCCAGTTCGTAGATTTGGGATTTACGATATGTGACGATACCTAGCGAGCGTTTAAATGATCAAAAAGAATGTACTTATGATCAGATAACGACGGTTCGAGCTCGTTTGGTACGAGTAAGTTTGCCATTTCATGCGTAATACTGTCAGAGCAGATAGTTACATCTAACACCTCTTCTCTGCCAGCTCTTGCAAATGTTGGTCAATTTTCTACATTAAGTATGTGCAGATTTGTGCTACTTAAGTATTCCATCGACTTGGTGCGTCTCAAATTGATATATTAACTGCTCAAATTATGTGGTGCATCACCGCCGATTATGAGGGGAAACCCATTTCTGCCACAGTAATATATAACCGTGTTGAAGTTATCAAAAGGTGATGATTCATTATGCGGCCAATATGCAGAACATGCGTCAATAGCACTATTCCTAAGTATACATGCACGAGGCATTTCACGTGGATTTGTCATACCATTTTTGTTGAAAGCTCCGAAGAAGGGGTAAGTAACTTTCCAACATAGAAGTTTCCTTTATGGATATATGGTTCTTGAACCAAAGCTATCGAAGCTTTTCCTTCCTGCACTAGGCGGGATAGATTCATAGTTGCTGTACGTTTATGCTGGAGATTAATTTGTGCTACTCTAACCATGCTCGATTACACCACTACACATTTCATCATCAGCACTTGTTGTACAGCAACTAGAAGATACCAAACACGTTGGCTTATAATCGCCTATAGCGAACCCCGACATGGGTATTAGGGACATGACCATCATTTGATTCCCGCGATTTGCAATGAAGCAAACGTCCACTGTGTCAGAGATTCACGTAACACGCATCTCCATGGGCGACTGGCATATTTTAGTCCTGCCAGCCATGCAGTTCTCGGCACGGAGAAACACTTTAACTTGAGGACTCCTATTTTCAGTCGCCTCTTACGACCCAGTGGATCAATTTTTGGTTGAGATATTTCAACCCGCCGGATGCCACACGGCCTCTAGGCTGGTTCTGTCCAGAGAAAGACTGTTATCACTAAAAACTATTTTTTCTCTATTAACGAGAAAATTGTTTAAAACCATAATTACCGTGAAGAGCACAAATGTTTATAACTAAATTAGTTATGGAATTTGCGTTTCGACTTCGTATCATCAGTATCCGACACTAACTTAGTGACAGGGACAGGGAATATAGCATTGCGCATGTTGCATAGTCCGACTAAGCCAAATCAAGTTTCTATTTCAATAATTGTCAGCTTAATCAGGACAGCATGCAGGGCTAGGGATTTGCTCAGAAGACACAAACAGTGTTTTCGCACAGCTAGTGCCACTCCAGCGCTAGCTTAGTCCGGTCGGGTAAGTTAGTGTCGGATTCTGATGAGACGAAATCCGAACGCAAAAATCAATACTAATTATGAAAGAACACGCAAATCCACGAAAAAAACGATTCATAGTAATATTATTTAAATCCGAGAATCCGAAAGTTTTATTTTATCTTTAACTAATTTTCACAATTTAAAGAATTTTTTCAATTTGTTTGGCATTTCGTCGGAGAAATTTTGTACTCTTCACATAATCTAGAGTTTCTATTTATTCCAATTTTTCCTCTTGTTCTATTGATTCATAATTTATTTTTCTGCATTTTTTGTTGTTCATTTTTCCATTTCATCCAGGTTTTTTTTTATTTTTTCTATTTTCCATGCATTCTTGTTTTTTATTTTGTTTTATATATTTTGCTTTATGTTTTCCTTTCTATATTTTTACCATTCTTGCTGTGTATTTCAAATTCGTTTAATTTTTTATATTTGTCCCATTTTTTCAATTCACAAAATTTCAATCCATACGAATATTTTTGTATTTTTTCATATTTTTCAATAAACCTATTTTAGTATTTTCTCCATCTGCACGTTTTCCATATTTTTCATTATAAGGTAGCTCATTTTCTAAAAAAAAATAAGCATTTCATTCTAATTTTTCATTTTGGTTTTATTTTGTTGTGAATTTATCTATTCTCCAGTTTTGTAAATTTCAAAACTGCTTTTCTTTTGTATGGAGTTTTTTCAATATTCTTCAATTTTCATTCATTATTGTGTTCCATTACTATTAGCACCTTCTTTATTGCCCTTTTAAACAATTTTGAATTTTATGTTTTTCGTTTTGTTCATGTTATCAATTGAACATTTTTCGCATTTTTTATCATGATCTTTTTGTGTTTTGTGCATGTTTTCTATTTTCTATTTCAATTTGAATTTTAAATTTAATTTTACACCCAGGTTTTTTTACGCGGTTTTTTGCGCGTTTTTTTACGAGGTTTTTTTACGCGGATTTTCCAATTAACGCGTTTTTTACGCGGATTTTCCAATTACCGCCTTTTTTATACACGGATTTTCCAATTAACGCGGTTTTTGCAAAAATATTCCAAGTCCTTTTGAATGCAAAAGACTTAGACTTTTTTCCTTTTAAATGCAAAGAACTTAGAAGAAGTTTTTATTTTGCGCGGATTTCACAATTCACACGGTTTTTGCAAAAAATATCCTTTTAAATGCAAAAGAAGATTTTCGGAAAGATGGAAGAGACGGATCTGGAAGATTCCTTATGGCCCGCACCCCAACAATATGGGTATTTTCGGAATGGTCTTGAAGAGTAGGCTCCAGAAATTGATTTCTGACGCCATTTTGAAATCAAAGATGGCGACTTCCGGTTTAGCGAAATTCGCTATAGCCCCATCAATACTAGTATTTTTGGAAGTTGAAGTTGTAGTACGTACGTCTCTTTCTTCTCTCTTCCATTCTCACCGCCCTTTCTTGGATGAACACATAAAAATATTTTGCATTTTGCTGGTTTATGTTTAGATCTTGTATTTGAGGGTGATTTAGACGATTGCCCAAATTTTTCATGCGGGAATTTCGGTAAACCGGAAGTCGCCATTTAGAATTTTAAAATGACGCCAACCGTTTGTCTGCTACTCATCAAAACCATTCCGAAAATACTCATGTTGATTGAGTTGTAGAGAATCTCACTAAGCCGGAAGTCGCTATTTGGAATTTGAAAATGGCGCCAAAAATCAATTTTCATGGTAAACCTTGCGGAGAAGGTGCAGATTTATTTATTTCTGGCACCTACCCGTCAAGACCATTCCGAAAATACCCATATTGATTGGGTTACAGCGAATTTCGCTAAACCTATAGTCGCCATCTTTGATTTCAAAATGACGTCAAAAATCAATTTCTGGCACCTACTCCTCACGACAATTCCAAAAATATCCATATTGATTGAGTTATAGCAAATTTCGCTAAACCGGAAGTTGCCATCTTTGATTTTAAAATGGCGTCAAAGATCAATTTCTGACACCTACTTTTCAAGACCATTCCAAAAATATCCATAGTGATTGAGTTATAGCGAATTTCACTAAACCGGAAAAAAAGACCCGTCTCTTCCATCTTTCCGAAAATCTTCTAAGTCTTTTGCATTCAAAAGGACTTCTTTTTATTTTTTGCAAAAACCGTGTTAATTGCGAAATCCGCGCAACAAAAAAAACTTTCCAAAATATTTTAAGTCTTTTGCTGAGAGTTTTTTTTACGCGGATCTTCCAATTAACGCGGTTTTTTTTTACGCGGTACGTATCCCCCGTTTATTTTTTTAGTTTTTTCTCTCTTATTTTTCTATATAGTAATATTCCTATATTTTCCATTTCGTTTAACATTTCCATTTTTACCTATTTGAACCACTTTGATTTTACATGTTTTCTATGATTTTACTTTCGTCTCTTTTTAGACTCTTTCCACTTGTTCCTGTTTTCTATTTTTTTCTTCAATCTTTTACGCCCAATTGTTTCCATTTGTTTCTACTTCTATTATTCCATTGCAATTATTCAGTTCTAAATTAGTTCATTTAATAAAAAATAATTTGTCCATTTTTTTAAATTTTCGACGCTAAAAAAATTATTTATTCCATGGTCGTTCTTCATCATTTCATTTATTTTGAAATATTTTCAACATTTTTCCTGTTTTCATTCTCTCAACTTTTTATTTTATTCTAATTTTTTTTATATTTTAAACATGTTGTATTATTATTATTGTTTCTATGTCTAATTCAGTGGATCCATTACGTCCATTTCTATATTTGTTTATTTTTTGCAGCTTTGTTTTTTGTTATGTTAGTTTTTCGTCCTTTTGTCATGTTTACTGTTGTCCATACTTATGATATTTTATTTTTCATTTTACCGTTTACCCGTTTTTCATTATTTTAACCATTTTACAATATTTTTAACCTAATTTCATTTTTCATTTCCTTCATCTTATTTGATTGTTTCATTTATTCAATCTGTTTTAGGTTGTAATTAATTCAATTTTTTTTACAAGATTTCAAATTTCAACTTGTCTATTTTCTTAACTTTTGTTCATTTTCTGTCGCTTCTCGTCTATGGATATTGGTAGGTTTTTTACTATTTGCATGTTATTAATCTATTTCCATTACTTTAAATGTCACTTTTCAGCTATCTCGTTTTATTCCATTTTAACTACCTATTATTTTTTCTTGTTTGTTCCTTATTTAGTTATTTTTTGTTTTTCTCTCTCTTTTTAAATCCCATTGAAAGTTTTCTGCTTTTTTGAATTTATTGCGTTTCCATTTTGCTACTGCAATTTGCACAAAGATGTAATTGTGAGTTTTTAATAATATAGTACCAAGTAAATAAATGAGGAACTCGCAAAAGTCAGTTTTCCACGAAACCGAAGAAAGCCGGCTACACTTTCCTGCAAATGAGAGGCTGCGTGTTCAGAGGCTGGCAATGGTGTAGCGCACCGACCTGTCCGACTGTGTTTTTTCTTTAACAAATTATAGGTGCAACTAAACAAAGATCCGAACAAATCCATGCAAGACCGACACCTGGTTTATTAATAGTATTAATTGTTGGTAAATCGGCTTCTTTCAAAAAAACTAAAACTTTCGTTGGGATATTTAAAATGTTTTACGATCAAAATTTGGTCGATTCAAACTTGACGTTTATTGAAAATCTGAAAAACCGTAATTTACCTGCGTGGAGAAGGATGCCACTTTTTTGATTTTGACATTTGCTCTTCAGTTATAAAAGCATCATCCGAGCAGGAGGAGAATCAGAGCGAGATTTTGCTCACGCATTGCCTGAATCCGAACTACTTGTACGTCGAGTTAGTGAAATATTTAAAAGAGCAAAATCAACTGGTACCAGCGTAATGCTGTTTGAGAAAAGTGGCTGATGTTTTCAAGCATTTAAGGCTGTCGAAGTTCACACAAAAATATCTGATTTGGCAAACTTTCTGTGCCTGTGGTTTGAAAAGTGACATTGCAACCGAGACCTTCAAAAGGAAATTTACGTGAAAGAGTGTATGAAGAAACGTGTGTTACCTTTCATAAAGCAACACGATCGTTCTATGCTATTTTGGCCAGATTTTGAATACTGTCATTACGGAAAAAAGGATATTTGGTGGTATGCCGCCAACAACGTTCAGATGACACACAAGTTACAAGACGCTTAACCGAAGACTTAACTGAATATTTTTCTGTATTTTATACTAATTGAACTAATGAAAAAAATAAAAAAATAATCAGTTTACATACATTCTTGTTTAACCAAATTTTTATCATAGACTGCACTGGTAGATGAGTGTTAAGTGTAACTGCCACTGAGTTCAAGCCCAGTCGAGGTCGGTGAGATTTTCTGAGGTGAAAACTCTGTGTCACGACTTCCTGGACAAGAGAATTAGAGTCGTTGGTCTCGGTTCATGTGTTGATGACCCGATATCTGGTTGTGGAAATACCTGCCTGGCGTGGAAAAAATTAAATAAAATGCAAAAATCATTTGAATTTACCGCACTCAGTGTGTTCTACAACAGCTCTGCCACAAAAGTTTACATGCAAAATATTTAAAAGCAGAGAACTATCTTTTCAACAGATTCCTAGCTTAACCGTTTCTGTGTTCGAAGAATCTACAATGATGGAGGTGGCCCTTACGCTGGACCCCCCGTGGTCCGTAATTTCTCTCTACAGCCCTGGTGAAGTTACCTCTTTGGCGTCGGTGATAGGTGCTCAGTGCCGACAGAGGCCGAAGGAAAATAAAATAAGTAAAATGACTGTTTTGGTATCGAAATCTCGACCAAAAATGTAACTGATAATGAAGGCTTGTCAAAACTGAAAATATTTAAACTGTTACCCCCTCCTAATGGAAAAGACTGCGCACGCCTATGGGTATCTACGAACTAATATCACGGCAAGCACAAGTACACAAGTACGATTCAAGTTAGGATCACATGCAGGGTAAGGAGATTAGTTTCTTTAAGATTTCCTAAATTTGTCTAATAATTAATTGTAATTAAAATGTACGAAATTTAAAGTTTGAGCTGCTATTAAGAACATTAATTCTACAAAATGAATAGTAATTTATCGCGATCCAAATAAGCTTGTTAACAATATTGGATGTCGTCGAGAAGATTTTATGCACAAATTAGTTAAATATTATAAACTCCGCAGTGCAGATTAATGAGACTAATATAAATATATATTAAGACGTGTTAGAAGACCATCAGGACTATTAAGTGAAAGTCCAAAAGCGTTGGGAATTGTACAATTAATATCTCACGAAAATACATTATACATCGCACTAGTAATTGCGATTCGCGCATGATAGTCTCGTCACATCATACTCGCATGAATCCACGTACCCAGGTTCGCTGCTGTTGCTGCCGCCAATGAAATGAGCCCGTTGAGCGTTCATACGCATACGCAGGCACATGTTTGTCGCGTGCCGCATCACTTCAAACCAATAGCGGTCAATACCAGGCCGGTGTCCAACATTTCCGCGCTTATTGAAATTACTGATTGCCCAACCGTTAGTTTGGCTGTTTGTCCTCTATCGAATTGGTTGTTGTATTTATTAGCCTACCTGCTGTCAGTCTAAACAAATGACGTGAAAGACCAACGCCTCCTTTCGCCTTTGGTGGTCATCAGGGGTGCATTCGTGGATTTGGACGATAAATATATCAGTGACTTTCGGAATTTCGGAAGCTAGCAATACAAATCAATTTTTTCATCAGTAGAACATTGTATTGTTGATGATGGACAAACTATTCAAGGAGATCATCTCCAAAGAAAATCAAAGCTACAACACTTAAAACGCGAGCTGGGCGCGTTTTATAAAGTTCGCACATGTGTCAAAAGAGTGAAGGTTTTAGCACCCATCGGCGACCCAACGCGCGCTCGGACCGCATTTGAACACCCTTCCGCTGCGAGGGGACAGAAAGTGTCATGTCACAGAACGCCGAAGTGGACCCGGAATGGGACTGTTATGTGTTAAACATAACACAGAAACATAAAATAGCGGGAATATTATGCAAAGTAAAGTACATTTACGACCTTTTGTCGTCGAGATGAAGGAGTGTCGGGTCGTCGTGTTTGAGCCGTCGGAACATCAGCGACAAACTTGTTCCATCTGAAACAGGAATGCGGGAGCGACGCGAGGAACGGGAGCTTGGGTGGCTGAAGAGATTACTTCAAATCGCACATATGCGACTTTTACGGGTCTGGGCCCGGGTTCGTTCCATCGACTCGACATGAGTGTGCCGCACCTTGCCCAAAACCAAATAAAGACAAGAAAGAAATTTTGAACATAAACTCGTCAATAAAATTCCATCATCATCATCTCGGCCTGAGATAGAAATCACTTGTTGCAAAATTCTTCTGTGATTTCGTTTATGTGCAATATAGGGAACGGCGAACGTGCAAAGTCGAAAGTTGTTTAACGACATTTTTGTCATAAGTCAGATAAGCGGAACGATTATAACCAACTATATAAATTTGCAAGCTAAGCTTTGGGTTGATAAAAACGAGTTTGATTTATACCCATCTATAATCTTTGTGCAGATGAAATTTGTGGTGAAACCTATGACGAATCGAAGATTTTTTAATCTCATTAGTCATAAGGCTACTGACTGCTGCTTCCGTTTGCTGAGTAAGGCTACTGATGGAAATTATTTTGATTAATATTGTTGTTAGCATGAATTAATCAGGGAGGAAAAAGCTTAATTTTTATGCACTACTGGTCTACTATGGTTAAATTTTCCACTGCAGTTAGTCACAGTTTTCCTACTGTGATTCAACGATTTTTAACTATGTATTTTATTTTATTTATTATAAGAGTTATACGTAACTTTTGAAAACAAATAAAACGTAATGATGATACAAAAATTGTACAAAATTATGCGAGACATCACTCGGGACAAACCAGTTGCTTTGAGCTTTTATATGTGTTGTGTGAACTATTTGGAATATTTTGTGTCTAACTAGTGCTAATTTGAACACTAGTTTAGATACATCGTCTAACTAGACACCCAGTTGGTGCTAGTTACTGACGAGATGAATTCGAAACACAAAAATCAAAATCAACGATACAAAAAATGCTTTACTTTACTACAAAAGAAACTAATATGATGGATTCACGTGGACCCTTTTCATATCTTCCTTCCCCCATTTCGAGGACAAGCGTGGAGTTTGTGGTATTCGAATGGCCCCTAAATTGTTTCAACGTATTAAATATGATCTTCGGGTTTACAACATATGACCAAGTTATAATATCAAAAGAAGTGTAGGGAAGTTATATTCAATAGTCGAACTTTTTTGACTGGTTCTTCAATTGTTTCAAGCCAACCCGAAAACAGAGTAGCTAACGGTAGTGGGGTTGTCAGAAATTTGGTTAGGGGGGTCTTTGCTGAAACCATTAATGTTTCGAAAATCCTTAATTTTAATGTACACCAGAACCTTCATTTACAAACCAAACCGGGCGTTCGTAAGTTGAATTAGTTCTTAAAAACCAACTTAATCCACCTAGCAGTGGTATCAGACATTTTACTAAAACTACTAAAATTACTAAAATTAATAAAATTACTAAAATTACTAAAATTACTAAAATTACTAAAATTACTAAAATTACTAAAATTACTAAAATTACTAAAATTACTAAAATTACTAAAATTACTAAAATTACTAAAATTACTAAAAATACTAAAATTACTAAAATTACTAAAATTACTAAAATTACTAAAATTATTAAAATTACTAAAATTACTAAAATTACTAAAATTACTAAAATTACTAAAATTACTAAAATTACTAAAATTACTAAAATTACTAAAATTACTAAAATTACTAAAATTACTAAAATTACTAAAATTACTAAAATTACTAAAATTACTAAAATTACTAAAATTACTAAAATTACTAAAATTACTAAAATTACTAAAATTACTAAAATTACTAAAATTACTAAAATTACGAAAATTACTGAAATTACTAAAATTACTAAAATAGCTAAAATTACTAAAATTACTAAAATTACTAAAATTACTAAAATTACTAAAATTACTAAAATTACTAAAATTACTAAAATTACTAAAATTACTAAAATTAATAAAATTACTAAAATTACTAAAATTACTAAAATTACTAAAATTACTAAAATTACTAAAATTACTAAAATTACTAAAATTACTAAAATTACTAAAATTACTAAAATTACTAAAATTACTAAAATTACTAAAATTACTAAAATTACTAAAATTACTAAAATTACTAAAATTACTAAAATTACTAAAATTACTAAAATTACTAAAATTACTAAAATTACTAAAATTACTAAAATTACTAAAATTACTAAAATTACTAAAATTACCAAAATCACTAAAATTACTAAAATTACTAAAATTGCTAAAATTACTAAAATTACTAAAATTACTAAAATTACTAAAATTACTAAAATTACTAAAATTACTAAAATTACTAAAATTACTAAAATTACTAAAATTACTAAAATTACTAAAATTACTAAAATTACTAAAATTACTAAAATTACTAAAATTACTAAAATTACTAAAATTACTAAAATTACTAAAATTACTAAAATTACTAAAATTACTAAAATTACTAAAATTACTAAAATTACTAAAATTACTAAAATTACTAAAATTACTAAAATTACTAAAATTGCTAAAATTACTAAAATTACTAAAATTACTAAAATAACTAAAATTACTAAAATTACTAAAATTACTAAAATTACTAAAATTACTAAAATTACTAAAATTACTAAAATTACTAAAATTACTAAAATTACTAAAATTACTAAAATTACTAAAATTACTAAAATTACTAAAATTACTAAAATTACTAAAATTACTAAAATTACTAAAATTACTAAAATTACTAAAATTACTAAAATTACTAAAATTACTAAAATTACTAAAATTACTAAAATTACTAAAATTACTAAAATTACTAAAATTACTAAAATTACTAAAATTACTAAAATTACTAAAATTGCTAAAATTACTAAAATTACTAAAATTACTAAAACTACTAAAATTACTAAAATTACTAAAATTACTAAAATTACTAAAATTACTAAAATTACTAAAATTACTAAAATTACTAAAATTACTAAAATTACTAAAATTACTAAAATTACTAAAATTACTAAAATTACTAAAATTACTAAAATTACTAAAATTACTAAAATTACTAAAATTACTAAAATTACCAAAAATTACTAAAATTACTAAAATTACTAAAATTACTAAAATTACTAAAATTACTAAAATTACTAAAATTACTAAAATTACTAAAATTACTAAAATTACTAAAATTACTAAAATTATTAAAATTACTAAAATTACTAAAATTACTAAAATTACTAAAATTACTAAAATTACTAAAATTACTAAAATTACTAAAATTACTAAAATTACTAAAATTACTAAAATTACTAAAATTACTAAAATTACTAAAATTACTAAAATTACTAAAATTACTAAAATTACTAAAATTACTAAAATTACTAAAATTACTAAAATTACTAAAATTACTAAAATTACTAAAATTACTAAAATTACTAAAATTACTAAAATTACTAAAATTACTAAAATTACTAAAATTACTAAAATTACTAAAATTACTAAAATTACTAAAATTACTAAAATTGCTAAAATTACTAAAATTACTAAAATTACTAAAATTACTAAAATTACTAAATTACTAAAATTACTAAAATTACTAAAATTACTAAAATTACTAAAATTACTAAAATTACTAAAATTACTAAAATTACTAAAATTACTAAAATTACTAAAATTACTAAAATTACTAAAATTGCTAAAATTACTAAAATTACTAAAATTACTAAAACTACTAAAATTACTAAAATTACTAAAATTACTAAAATTACTAAATTACTAAAATTACTAAAATTACTAAAATTACTAAAATTACTAAAATTACTAAAATTACTAAAATTACTAAAATTACTAAAATTACTAAAATTACTAAAATTACTAAAATTACCAAAAATTACTAAAATTACTAAATTACTAAAATTACTAAAATTACTAAAATTACTAAAATTACTAAAATTACTAAAATTACTAAAATTACTAAAATTATTAAAATTACTAAAATTACTAAAATTACTAAAATTACTAAAATTACTAAAATTACTAAAATTACTAAAATTACTAAAATTACTAAAATTACTAAAATTACTAAAATTACTAAAATTACTAAAATTACTAAAATTACTAAAATTACTAAAATTACTAAAATTACTAAAATTACTAAAATTACTAAAATTACTAAAATTACTAAAATTACTAAAATTACTAAAATTACTAAATTACTAAAATTACTAAAATTACTAAAATTACTAAAATTACTAAAATTACTAAAATTACTAAAATTACTACAATTACTAAAATTACTAAAATTACTAAAATTACTAAAATTACTAAAATTACTAAAATTACTAAAATTACTAAAATTACTAAAATTACTAAAATTACTAAAATTACTAAAATTACTAAAATTACTAAAATTACTAAAATTACTAAAATTACTAAAATTACTAAAATTACTAAAATTACTAAAATTACTAAAATTACCAAAATTACTAAAATTACTAAAATTACTAAAATTACTAAAATTACTAAAATTACTAAAATTACTAAAATTACTAAAATTACTAAAATTACTAAAATTACTAAAATTACTAAAATTACTAAAATTACTAAAATTACTAAATTACTAAAATTACTAAAATTACTAAAATTACTAAAATTACTAAAATTACTAAAATTACTAAAATTACTAAAATTACTAAAATTACTAAAATTACTAAAATTACTAAAATTACTAAAATTACTAAAATTACTAAAATTACTAAAATTACTAAAATTACTAAAATTACTAAAATTACTAAAATTACTAAAATTACTAAAATTACTAAAATTACTAAAATTACTAAAATTACTAAAATTACTAAAATTACTAAAATTACTAAAATTACTAAAATTACTAAAATTACTAAAATTACTAAAATTACTAAAATTACTAAAATTACTAAAATTACTAAAATTACTAAAATTACTAAAATTACTAAAATTACTAAAATTACTAAAATTACTAAAATTACTAAAATTACTAAAATTACTAAAATTACTAAAATTACTAAAATTACTAAAATTACTAAAATTACTAAAATTACTAAAATTACTAAAATTACTAAAATTACTAAAATTACTAAAATTACTAAAGTTACTAAAATTACTAAAATTACCAAAAATTGCTAAAACTACTAAAATTACTAAAATTACTAAAATTACTAAAATTACTAAAATTACTAAAATTACTAAAATTACTAAAATTACTAAAATTACTAAAATTACTAAAATTACTAAAATTACTAAAATTACTAAAATTACTAAAATTACTAAAATTACTAAAATTACTAAAATTACTAAAATTACTAAAATTACTAAAATTACTAAAATTACTAAAATTACTAAAATTACTAAAATTACTAAAATTACTAAAATTACTAAAATTACTAAAATTACTAAAATTACTAAAATTACTAAAATTACTAAAATTACTAAAATTACTAAAATTACTAAAATTACTAAAATTACTAAAATTACTAAAATTACTAAAATTACTAAAATTACTAAAATTACTAAAATTACTAAAATTACTAAAATTACTAAAATTACTAAAATTGCTAAAATTACTAAAATTACTAAAATTACTAAAATTACTAAAATTACTAAAATTACTAAAATTACTAAAATTACTAAAATTACTAAAATTACTAAAATTACTAAAATTACTAAAATTACTAAAATTACTAAAATTACTAAAATTACTGAAATTACTAAAATTACTAAAATTACTAAAATTACTAAAATTACTAAAATTACTAAAATTACTAAAATTACTAAAATTACTAAAATTACTAAAATTGCTAAAATTACTAACATTACTAAAATTACTAAAATTACAAAGGTTACTAAAATTACTAAAATTACTAAAATTACTAAAATTACTAAAATTACTAAAATTACTAAAATTACTAAAATTACTAAAATTACTAAAATTACTAAAATTACTAAAATTACTAAAATTACTAAAATTACTAAAATTACTAAAATTACTAAAATTACTAAAATTACTAAAATTACTAAAATTACTAAAATTACTAAAATTACTAAAATTACTAAAATTACTAAAATTACTAAAATTACTAAAATTACTAAAATTACTAAAATTACTAAAATTACTAAAATTACTAAAATTACTAAAATTACTAAAATTACTAAAATTACTAAAATTACTAAAATTACTAAAATTACTAAAATTACTAAAATTACTAAAATTACTAAAATTACTAAAATTACTAAAATTACTTAAATTACTAAAATTACTAAAATTACTAAAATTACTAAAATTACTAAAATTACTAAAATTACTAAAATTACTAAAATTACTAAAATTACTAAAATTACTAAAATTACTAAAATTACTAAAATTACTAAAATTACTAAAATTACTAAAATTACTAAAATTACTAAAATTACTAAAATTACTAAAATTACTAAAATTACTAAAATTACTAAAATTACTAAAATTACTAAAATTACTAAAATTACTAAAAATTACTAAAATTACTAAAATTACTAAAATTACTAAAATTACTAAAATTACTAAAATTACTAAAATTTCTAAAATTACTAAAATTACTAAAATTACTAAAATTACTAAAATTACTAAAATTACTAAAATTACTAAAATTACTAAAATTACTAAAATTACTAAAATTACTAAAATTACTAAAATTACTAAAATTACTAAAATTACTAAAATTACTAAAATTACTAAAATTACTAAAATTACTAAAATTACTAAAATTACTAAAATTACTAAAATTACTAAAATTTCTAAAATTACTAAAATTACTAAAATTACTAAAATTACTGAAATTACTAAAATTACTAAAATTACTAAAATTACTAAAATTACTAAAATTACTAAAATTACTAAAATTACTAAAATTACTAAAATTACTAAAATTACTAAAATTACTAAAATTACTAAAATTACTAAAATTACTAAAATTACTAAAATAACTAAAATTACTAAAATTACTAAAATTACTAAAATTACTAAAATTACTAAAATTACTAAAATTACTAAAATTACTAAAATTACTAAAATTACTAAAATTACTAAAATTACTAAAATTACTAAAATTACTAAAATTACTAAAATTACTAAAATTACTAAAATTACTAAAATTACTAAAATTACTAAAATTACTAAAATTACTAAAATTACTAAAATTACTAAAATTACTAAAATTACTAAAATTACTAAAATTACTAAAATTACTAAAATTACTAAAATTACTAAAATTACTAAAATTACTAAAATTACTAAAATTACTAAAATTACTAAAATTACTAAAATTACTAAAATTACTAAAATTACTAAAATTACTAAAATTACTAAAATTACTAAAATTACTAAAATTACTAAAATTACTAAAATTACTAAAATTACTAAAATTACTAAAATTACTAAAATTACTAAAATTACTAAAATTACTAAAATTACTAAAATTACTAAAATTACTAAAATTACTAAAATTACTAAAATTACTAAAATTACTAAAATTACTAAAATTACTAAAATTACTAAAATTACTAAAATTACTAAAATTACTAAAATTACTAAAATTACTAAAATTACTAAAATTACTAAAATTACTAAAGTTACTAAAATTACTAAAATTACCAAAAATTGCTAAAACTACTAAAATTACTAAAATTACTAAAATTACTAAAATTACTAAAATTACTAAAATTACTAAAATTACTAAAATTACTAAAATTACTAAAATTACTAAAATTACTAAAATTACTAAAATTACTAAAATTACTAAAATTACTAAAATTACTAAAATTACTAAAATTACTAAAATTACTAAAATTACTAAAATTACTAAAATTACTAAAATTACTAAAATTACTAAAATTACTAAAATTACTAAAATTACTAAAATTACTAAAATTACTAAAATTACTAAAATTACTAAAATTACTAAAATTGCTAAAATTACTAAAATTACTAAAATTACTAAAATTACTAAAATTACTAAAATTACTAAAATTACTAAAATTACTAAAATTACTAAAATTACTAAAATTACTAAAATTACTAAAATTACTAAAATTACTAAAATTACTAAAATTACTAAAATTACTAAAATTACTGAAATTACTAAAATTACTAAAATTACTAAAATTACTAAAATTACTAAAATTACTAAAATTACTAAAATTACTAAAATTACTAAAATTACTAAAATTACTAAAATTGCTAAAATTACTAACATTACTAAAATTACTAAAATTACAAAGGTTACTAAAATTACTAAAATTACTAAAATTACTAAAATTACTAAAATTACTAAAATTACTAAAATTACTAAAATTACTAAAATTACTAAAATTACTAAAATTACTAAAATTACTAAAATTACTAAAATTACTAAAATTACTAAAATTACTAAAATTACTAAAATTACTAAAATTACTAAAATTACTAAAATTACTAAAATTACTAAAATTACTAAAATTACTAAAATTACTAAAATTACTAAAATTACTAAAATTACTAAAATTACTAAAATTACTAAAATTACTAAAATTACTAAAATTACTAAAATTACTAAAATTACTAAAATTACTAAAATTACTAAAATTACTAAAATTACTAAAATTACTAAAATTACTAAAATTACTAAAATTACTAAAATTACTAAAATTACTAAAATTACTAAAATTACTAAAATTACTAAAATTACTAAAATTACTAAAATTACTAAAATTACTAAAATTACTAAAATTACTAAAATTACTAAAATTACTAAAATTACTAAAATTACTAAAATTACTAAAATTACTAAAATTACTAAAATTACTAAAATTACTAAAATTACTAAAATTACTAAAATTACTAAAATTACTAAAATTACTAAAATTACTAAAATTACTAAAATTACTAAAATTACTAAAATTACTAAAATTACTAAAATTACTAAAATTACTAAAATTACTAAAATTACTAAAATTACTAAAATTACTAAAATTACTAAAATTACTAAAATTACTAAAATTACTAAAATTACTAAAATTACTAAAATTACTAAAATTACTAAAATTACTAAAATTACTAAAATTACTAAAATTACTAAAATTACTAAAATTACTAAAATTACTAAAATTACTAAAATTACTAAAATTACTAAAATTACTAAAATTACTAAAATTACTAAAATTACTAAAATTACTAAAATTTCTAAAATCACTAAAATTACTAAAATTACTAAAATTACTAAAATTACTAAAATTACTAAAATTACTAAAATTACTAAAATTACTAAAATTACTAAAATTACTAAAATTACTAAAATTACTAAAATTACTAAAATTACTAAAATTACTAAAATTACTAAAATTACTAAAATTACTAAAATTACTAAAATTACTAAAATTACTAAAATTACTAAAATTACTAAAATTACTAAAATTACTAAAATTACTAAAATTACTAAAATTTCTAAAATCACTAAAATTACTAAAATTACTAAAATTACTAAAATTACTAAAATTACTAAAATTACTAAAATTACTAAAATTTCAATTACCAAAAATACCAAAATTAGCAAATATTCCTAAAATTAATAAAACGAATAAAGGGAATAAATTCATTCTGTTTATTTTCTATACTTTACCACAGTAGTAACATTTGCGTCAGTGGAGAGGAGGGAGGAAAAAAATCAAAAAAAAAATAAAATGAAGAAAATGATCAAAATTACTAAAATAAAAGATGGAATGAAAAAAAGGAAAGGGATAAAATGAATAATTTAAATGAAAAAAGGAAATGAATAAAATAATTATTTCGAAAGAATTTAAACAAAATAATAAAATGACTAAAAATTTAAAACTAGAATTACTAATAGAACTAGAAACTTTAAACGAATAAAATGGATAAAATACAACGAAAATAATGAAATGAATAATATGAGAAAAATAATGAATGAAATTAATAAAATGAATTAAATATAAAAACTGAGTAAAATTATTAAATCAATGAAATTAATAAAATTTATAAAATGAATCAAAAGACTAAAATAAATAATTTTTGCTTGTTTATTTTTGACACTTTACAACGGTAGAGACATTCGTGTCAGGAAGAGGTAGTAACAAAATGAAGAACATGAAGAAAATTAATAAAAAGAGTATTTAAATTTAAATTTAAAGAAAGAATAAAATTAATAAAGTAAATAAACAGATGTAATAAATGTAAATAACAGAATGAATAGAATGGATAAAATGAATAACATGGATAAAAAATTAAATCAAAGGGATGAAAAAAATTAATCTTTTGAATGAAATTAATAAAATGAATACACTGAACAGTCAATAAAATTAACAAAATTGTTAAGATAAATTAAATAACCAAATCAATAAAATCTATAAAGCACATTAAATGAACAAAATGAATGAAGTGAATTGAAAAAAACGTTTCGAATAAAATAAAAAATCAATATTGAATAATATGGAAAAAATTAATGAATTAAATGAATAGCACGAATAAAATGAATAACAAGAATAAAATAAAATTAACCAAATTAGTGAAATTAATTAAATGAATAGAATGAATTAACTTATAAAATAACTAACATAAATAAAATGAATAAAATGAATAAGAGATTAAAATTAAATGAATGAAATGAATTAAATTATTAAAATAAGTTAACTAAATAAAATTAATAAAACAAAAAAATTAAAAAATATAGAACAAATAAAATCAAAAAAATGACCAAAGTGAATAGAATGAATAAAATAAATAAAATTAATGGATAAAATAAATAAAACTTACGAAATTAATAAAATGAAAATTTTGAACGAAATAATTAATATGAATTAAAGGAGCAAACTGATAAAATCGATAAAACTAATAAAATTAATAAGATTAATAAAATTAATTGAATGAATAATATTAATAAAATGAATAAATTTGGAAAAATGAATGAAATGACTAAATAAAATAAATTGGATAAAATTACAAAAACTTAAAATTAAAAATGATAAAATTTATAAAATAATTAATTTATTTTTTTAATTATTTTGGATACATATTTTGGACATTATTTTGGAAGTGACATTCGTGTTGGGAGGGGGAAGGAAAGGTATGAATAAAAAGAAGGAAATAAAGAACATTATTGGAATGAATAAACTTAATCAAAATTATAAAATTAATAAAACAGATAAAATGAATTAAATTAGCGAAATGAACAAAATGAATAAAATGAATAGTATCTATAAAATGAATCAAAAGAATAAAATGCATAAAATACATAAAATACATAAAATACACAAAATGAAAAAAAATGAACAAAATGAGTAAAGTGAATGAAAAATGTAAACTAATCGAATGAAGTAAATAAAATAAATGCCTATTTTACATGAATAAAAATTATCACATGAATTAAATTAATTAAACTAATATAATTTATAAAATTATTTCAATGAATAAAGTAAACAAAATCAAATTAACCCTTAAATGCGCAATGTTGTTTTAAAACAACATTGCGAAAACCATCTCAAAACTATCATAGTAACGTATTAAAAATGTTAGACAATTTTCAGAAAATTAAAAAAAAATTGCTTTGCTCCTTTAAGGGTTAACAAAATGAATAAATGAAAAAAAATATCTAAAATGAATAAAATGAACAATATGAACAAAAAGACAAGATTAGCGAAGCGAATGAAAAAATAAACGAATCGAATCAAATAAAATAAATATCGAATAATATGGATAAAATGAATAAAATGAACACAATGAATAAAATCAGTCAAATGAGAAAACGAAGAAAATGAATAAAATCAATGAAATAAATAGAATGATACAACAAACGAATTGAAGAGAATTGATAATATGAATAAAAAGAAGAAAAAATAAACAGAATGAAATAAATGAAATTAATTACATGATTGAAATGAAAAATTGTGCAACACACTCAATTCGGTTCGACAATTTCCCAACAGTTATGTACGCAGCAAATTTAAAAACTGAGATTTGTTTGCTAATTTTCGATGAAATATTTTCCGAGTATCAGCCAGTAGACGTCACTTTAACTAAGATCTCAGCCAAAAAAGTCTACTGGCTGTTGAAATTTTGGCAAATGATGCGAAAAAAGCTGAGATGCGGAAGAATAAAATTAATTGTTAATAGTAAAAAGTTATCAATTTAATAGAATAAATTATATTGTGTCAATTTAATATCTTAGATTAAATGATTAAATGACTTAAAAAATTTGGTAAGACTATCAACATGAGGAACTCAATAAAATGTACGAACTGGGGAAATTGAATAAAATTAATATGAAAAAGTAAATAAAATAAGTTAAATGCATGAAATCAATACAATAACTGAAATAAGAAAGAAGTTTAGGAAGGATAACTAAGGCTATTTTTATGAGTAGTATAGCAGTTAAGCATTTCTTAACGCTAGAAACGACAGGGAAGGTAAATATGCTTTGAACAGATATACAGTGGAAGGAGGGAGTGAATTCCTACATCTGAGTATCAGAAATGAGGGGAGAAGGTGGACAAAGATGACAGGAGGGGAGAAAAATATAAACTTTCAGTTTCAGGCATCGGGAGATAAACGGCATCGATTACAA
>NC_080672.1:353019477-353052053 GCF_030247195.1 Topomyia yanbarensis | reverse complement strand
TAGAACCAGCCAGCATTCCGGCTGAGTTAAACTGGGAAGTTTAGTAAAATTTGATCTGGAAATAAAATTTTTTTGGCAACGCTCCAGCACTCCGTTGATTTCACCACCTGGGCGCCAGGTTTACGATATGAAATGAACTTTGTTTACTTTCGCCATGTTTTGATTCGAGCCAACAACATCCAGCCAATTCTGATGCTGTACATAACACTGCAAGTTTCCATCGGTGCCAAAACTTAACCGTTGTGTGTCCGACGCGGTACCCGGGTACCTTTTTATGTTTCAATTAATTAAATTCCTATGTTTTATCCATAGCTGGAAATTGATATTTTGTGACATCTTAGAACTTCACTAAGTCAAGCTTTTGGGTTAATAATATTGTTGATATAGTAAGGGTGGGAGTGAGGAGAGGCTCCTGAATTTTTTTACTACGTAACAGACCGACGAGGGTACCCGGGTACCCACAAAACTAAAATGCCCATAACTAAGGTAATATCCAGCCGATTTCGATACTTTGGCCGTTTTGGATTCAGGAACTCATCTACTTTTGAACTTGGTAAAAATGAATCGGGTTACTTCATTCGGTTCCCGAGAATCCGGGTTTCCGGAAGCAGGTTCCAGTGCTGGGGTACTATTTGCGAGCTTCAATGGAATACTAGCAATATGGGTATCAAAATTCTTGGAATTGCATCAGTAAGCTGTATCTCGTGGTTTTGGAACCATTTTGTGATTTGACCCCTGAACGGACATTCCGGAGCAGGTTCCCGTGGGGCCGTGAGTGGCCATTCCATTCCAATTCCATTTATTAAATTGCCATAGGGTCCCGTAATAATAAAAAAACAGACTTCCAAGACAATTTGAAGAGTTTTGATACTCATATTGTTAGGACATTATTAAAATTTACAAATCATATCCTAGTACTGGAACATTACTCCGGGAAATCCGGGTCACCAAAAACCAGATCCATTATTCCGATTCTATTGTACAGAATCAAAAAGTGGACGAGTTCCTGAATCCAAAACATCTAAAAGTGCCCAAATCGGTTCAAGGAAACCATAGTTATGAGCATTTCAATTTGTGGGTACCCGGGTACCCTCGTTGACCTGTTAAAGGTGTTTTTTTGTTGGACACATAACTGTTAATGTTTGTTCATTATTTTGCTTTATTAAATATTTGGATACAACTGCATTGGTAATACATCTAAGAGGCTTGAAATGTGCTTGTACCAAATCTGTTCACTTAAATGAATGAATACTTTCTTCATTTCGTCCACGGAAAAAATAGAGAAAAACTCTACACTTGCAAGGAATAAATATTTTGCTTGCTACTTTTCATTTTAGAGTCTCTTTTTTCCAACCCGAAAAAAACAAGCGTAAGGTTGAAATCTCTATAACAGCGAAAGGCTTGCGATTATTTTTTCACTTTTGTGAATTATGCTTATCATCCATTATGCCTTACGTACATTGCCAATCGTCCATTATGCCTAACGTATATTATGCCAATCGCCTATTATGCCTAACGTCCATAATGCCTAACGTCCATTATGCCTAACGTACTGATGCCTAACGTATTTATGCCAAACGTCGCGCACCCTATGTGCAGTATAGTTAGCATAATTTTACATGAATTGTTTATCTGTGTGCGTCTCATGCATGTATGTGTACAAAGCAGTTAGTTTTTCTTTCTGCTCAATACCGTTTCGTATAAAATGTGTGAAAATAAGATATTTTGATTGAAAGTTAAATGAATAAAGCGCAAGTCTCGAGCAGAATAATGTAAACTTCCATAAAAACATTCAGATTTGCATAATTTTAGAGTTCATTTTATGTGCAGGATCTATAGCGTAAATTTATTCATGAAACATAATTTCACGAATAGTTTCTCTGCGATATTGTGAAAAAACGCTTCAGCTAATTTTCATATTTTTTTGCTGTGCGTGCAATTCCAAATTAATTCAACAAACGATAAATCTATCATGAATTTTCGGCAGCTGGCCATTGTAATAGACACATGATAATACTACTGAGAGTTGCGTAGTGTAGATTTGTGTAACTCTTTACTGTATCCAGTTCACAAAAACTCCTTCCCTTCCCCGATGACTGCATGGACATGACCAGCGCCATTAGTGGCATTTCAAAGGCATTTTTTTTTAAACGAGCACACAGAGTATGGATAGCTAGAGTTAAACTACGAGTTATACGGTCATCATGTTCATGTACATGCTCATGCTCTCGCATTTATAATGTTGAGAGACATTTTTAATCATGACATAATACACACAACTTTGATGAATTCTGGAGTAAAAACTCTGTCGCATTCAAACAGCGAGCCACAAATGATGGTATAGGCATATATCGAAACATAACAAGAAAAATGCGCATAAAAGTTGCATAAAAACCGCACAAAAAGGCTTCAGTGTATATCGCAACATCGTTTCGGGTAGATGTTTTGAAAGTTGAAGTTTTTTGAAGAAATAAGTGAAGATAATGTGCCATTTCTAAGTGAACTGAACACTGAAAAGGAAGAGAATGTAAACACCAAACTCTTCTAAAAGAGCATAATGATTTGTCGTTGTGAGTGGCGTAGCACTTTTTTGTTTTACTGCAAGAGTGCTTAGATTGGGGAACGCTTTAGATACCTAGCACCCTGGACCATATGGACTCTCTCATAATAGGCATACATATTTTCAGCATTCTCAATGCAAGAGCCTTCCTCACGATTCTCTTTACAACAGCCGAACATACAGATGATTCTTGTCGAAGAAGGCGTATTGAAAGACCAAAGTTCACCCGATACGAGCTAGAAGGGACACGATTTTGTCCCATCCAGTGCGGTTTCCATTCAAAAACCTTCTCTCAATGAAGCAAAGGGACCTTGAAATAGCCAATAGATTCACGCACAATTTCGAATCAGTGACCCCACTGTCGAACTCAACTTGGTAAGCGGACATTTAGACGCGGTAGTCCTTCAGTCGCAACTAACGCCATTTGCTTGCTTTAGACAGAATATCACAATTCTGAACATATCTGGACGACCGTTTGGGATATCTGTCACTGTTGAATATACCTGCGTTAGTTCTTTCAAAAATGAATGTTTTTAAGCGAGAAGTCGGATTATAGGTCTTTTCAGCAGAGTTTATTTATACCCAGGCCTAAAACCCGGCGCAAAGTGAAAATTTAAAGAATACGAAGCTAGAGACAGAAATTATGGGAGATATAATAAATTGAAAGACAAGCCAAAGGATAGTAAGGCAAACATGTGGAACCCGCAAGGGATGACATTTCCAACGGGTTTCAAACGAAACTTTTTTGTCAAGTCAACAAAACTTTTAGGGGAGAGTGGGTACATTTGATCCCACTTTTGTTTTTTTCTCATAACTTTTCAATGAAATAAAAATTTAAATTGCAAAATTCGCCATTTTGTAGTCAATTTGAATTGTAAGAGCTATGAATAATATGTAAATCCGAATACTATGCACTGTCAGGAATATGAACAATTTTGGAAATCATGTAAAAACGAGGTTTTTGTAAAAACGTGTGGTTACTTGATCCCCTGCCTACTAGGGCTAAAGAAACAAAGCACACTGTGACTAATACCCACTAATATTCAGCCAATCATCTGTCCTGACAAATTAATTAATTAGACTACCTTTTTAGATGCACAACAAATTTTAATCACAGTAGAAAGTCAAGACAGGTATTTGCGGTAAATCAGTGCTGTTTAACTGGATTTTTCAACCTTCAGTACCTCATACTATAATTTGCTCACGGAAAAAAAAAAATTAAAAAAATTGTAAAAAGATCTTCGAGATGGATATCAACACATGTTTTCTAAAATATTGCGCAATTTTTCCAAACCAAATTTTATACATTAGATTTGTTTTTGAAACATCATAAACGATCAAATATTTTATTTTCTTTTTATATTGTGGTAACTTTTGATGTATAGATTATGAGATATGGCCAGGGAATCAAATATCCCCAAGGATCAAGTGTCCTCACTCTCCCCTATGTTATTACTTATAAATGAGGGAACATCCGACTGTATTATAACATTACTTTGACCCTCCCAAATCACGAAAGAAATTGGTGTTATCGAACTGAAACACCTGCTCTCGAGTTTGTGTCTGTGGAATGTTATACAACGTATAGTGTATTCACATGTCTATGTAAAATTGTTTAAACCTTTACATCTATAGTCTTTCGTCGGGAAGATTCATGTTCACCGCGGCATATTCGCTGACAATACTACTAGCATTGGAAAATGTTTTTGTGGCCACCGCATCTGGAGAGCGTATCCATTTCCATGTACACACGAAATCATTGTTCGAAAGTCAAACTTAAAAGAATGACGAGGTCAACTCCAAAGTGGCGCATAACTGAGACTTCACCAAGGGCGCCGGATAGAGGTACAGGAATTGTGCACACTTGTCCACGTCCAAGAGGAGGTTAAAACGAAGGTTTTTTGTCCACATGGTATATGAATGGCCCCTTATGCTATCACTGTGATATGATGACGTCCCAAAAAGAACATATGATTATCGCATTGGCGACAGTGATCGTACCCTGACTCTAAAGCGAGATCACACACACACCTGCCACCCAACACATTTGATCTATTTAATTTCCCCGCTAGATACAAATTTTCAGAATAAATTCGAAACTTCACTATACGGGACGCACATTATTTAGAGAATAAGAAAATATAATTTCCGGATTTTGAAACTATGAATTGGAAGCTATGGTGAAAATAATGGAACATACGAGGACTCGTAAACCAATGTCGAATCGGAGAATCAAGTTTGACCATCGTTTATTTTGCCATGGAAGACATTGATTGTGATAATACTTGGCTTCCACTACTATATACCTACCTTCTGCATAAGATCAATGAAGATTGATCGCCAAATGGTATTCAATGTCACTTTTGCATACCCTCAAGTTAATAAACGAGTTCAACCCACACTTGATAGTATGTTGTTTCAAATGCATCACCTGAATTGATCTTAGTTCAATATAAATCCAACAATAGTTAGGTAAGTCCGTATACACATACCGATAGGGTTAACCATCTTATATAGGTTTATCCCTTATTAGGCTTTATGGTAACGAGTACAGTCCGTTGATAGGAGTCTGTAGAGAGTAAAATTTAAAAAAAAAAAAACGATTCATGGAATTCCGTTCGGTCGTAAACAGCTGACGATTATTTTATGGTCAGCAGCCAAACTCGCACCGACTTTGGCTTCGATACGATACACCTGGACGTGGCGTTTGACTCTAAATAGACAAAATCTATTACGCTTTTGATGGTTTTACAATCCCCAGCCTCGCGCCATTAAACGCCAGTCCATGCCTGCCGAGCCTTGAAAAAGTTGCAAAGTCTCGCGAGTCGTTGCGGAATTTTAAACCAAACAAAGGTGCCTCGTGTCCAAACCCGCTGCCACCCCTCCCCTCCACGACACACGACACAAGATTGATCAACCGTCAGAAGCATCAGACGAGCGTCAGGGCGATTTGATGTGATGTGATGTAAAGTGATATCCATTAAACATGGTCATCGCGTACCTGCCTTTCGAGGAGCCCTGAGCGACGAGGGACGAGGGAGGGAGGGAAAGAGTTTGTGTATAGACATTAGACATTCTTTGGTCGTTAGTTGAATAAATCAATCAAATGGTTTAAGTTGTCCTCCGGGGTTGGATTCATCAGTCATCGCCGGATCGGAGTGAACCACATCCCCCGACCAGACTGGACTAGTCTGCCAGATATGCACTGTGACTATATGTGCAATGTGCCAAGAGGAGGTACACACAAGTCCAAAGTGACATCCAGTTGTACATACCATGTCCAGATAGCGAGTGATTGCCTAATCGATCCATCCATCCATCGAACGATCGATCGATCGATCGGTTTCAACTCGATGTTAGCTAAACCTGTTCCCAAGCATGTAGGACTTCCCCGTTGTTGGATAATGGGAAGGTTTTATCATTCTTATTTAGCAAATAGTTTTACAATCTGTCGAAAACACCGGGTTCATTGAGTCGATCTGAACAGATTAAGTTATGTTACGGACTCGCCAAACTGACTTGGCCTCATTGTACAGTCCTAGAAACCACAGAAAAACTTCTGCCAACATTAACTGCGTCAGTCGTTGATCTGTAGCATCCTTCTCGCATAAATTATCCGGTTACTTCCTGCGATGCGGCACAATCCTTAAATCGTGAATCACACGATACACTTTTCTCGTCTTCGTGGTGCGGCGCTGACCAGTCGCAGCTTGCCCGAAAGCAAAAAAAAGGAAAGTAAAACCTTTAAAATTTCACCTTTCGTTCCACGCACCAACCATTGCAGCGGCAGGAACCCGTGGGAATGAGGACATCCTCGAAAAGAAAGGGCTTGTAAAGGTATGTTGTGTGTTGTTATTTTTTTGCTCCTTCGCTGCATTTATCTCAGATTCACGAGAAGCAGCTGGTTCTTGGCCTATTGCGCGATGAAACCAGGGAACCGGACAAGTCTTACGCGCGTAGCTCGGCCCGTTTTAAGTGTCCCAAATTACAGAGTGCGTGAAGGACTGCGAGGACAACGGAACAGCAGAAGAAAACAGGATTTTGCTGGTACCCTGCTGCCTCGCGTCCCGTTGTATCCCTTCGATAGCTGTATAGCTAGATTCAACTTATTAAAGCTAATAATGTAAACCTGCGGGGATTCACACACAAACGGGACGGTAATAACAAACAAGCAACAATTGGTTACTGATGAATGTGCCGGCAGTTATATGGGAGGGTCCTATCAACTGTTTGGACGAAGGCAGTGAGGTCAGATTCGTGAGTTTATTTGAAGATGTTTTCTTTACTGATGGAACTGTAATCATTTCGGCCAAGTAGTTTTTGTATTATTAACACAACTTCAGTTAGTTCTAGCAAATTAAAGATTGTTTTCACCGATAAATTCGTCAGAAAACTGAACACTTGGCAAGAAATTCGCAGATGTACACACAAAACTAAGCTTTTCCTGCGGAAATGTAATACCCTTCTTTAAGGCTCACAAAGGTCCATTAATGTTCTGACCAAATCTGGTAAGTTTCCATTACTGCTGGGAGGTACTACACTGGTACTGTGACAATAAGGTAGATTTCGTTCACAATTCGTAAACGATCATGATGTTTTTAAAGCTTGCATTTCATTCGATCTAACCGAAAACTTTTTTTTAAATTTGGTTCAAATTTTTTTTATTATTTTTTTATCATTTCATTTAAATTCCTAACTTTTTATGTGATCCACTCTTCGATGTTGTTTCTCATTTTTGTGTTTTTTAACCATTTCGCTTCTATAGTTTCTACTGTTACTATAGTTCAATTTTATCCATCTATATACTTCTTCTATTGTGCATGTTCTTCCATTTTCTGTTTCTTTAATGTTATTGCTCTGTTTAATTACTTAATTCCCGTATCTAGCGTTTTTCGAAGGAATTTTATATGTTATATTTTCATCTATATTTATTTTCTTGTCTTATTCCAAACTTTCGTTTGTCCCTATTTCGATTTAAACCAGTATCTATTCAATTTGTCTATTTCCAACATTTATTTTTATTCTACCAATTTTCTATGTTTCATATTTCGCCATATTTTTAATTTGTTTCACATTGTTTTTTTTTAATTCACACCATTTTCTTCTTTTCATAACATAGATTCTCCATGCTGAACTTTGTGATATGTTCCATATTTTCTGGTTTTTATCATTTTTCTACTGTTTCTGCCATGTTATTCGTTTCAATATGCTTTATTTATTCCATGTTGTTTTGTTTTTTTCCTTCTTTCACTCAAATTTCGCTTTTACCATTATCTTCAATTCTACAGTTTTCTATCTGGCAGATTTTTATTATTCGTAATTTTTCTATATTTTTCGATTTTATTGTTTTGTCTGTTTGTTAAGAATTTACAATTTGTTTCTATTTTCTTCATTTTTCCTATCCCTAATTATTTCCATTAGGAATTATGTTTGTTATGTTAGTTATTTTGTCCACTTTTTGATTTATTTTACATTTATTTCACTTTTTTATATAAACTCAATTTTCTTTCATTTTTTCTGCACTGTCACGTTCTTAGTTTTTTAAACTTCACTGTATTTTGTTCATTTTACCAAATTAATATGTGCCATGCTTTCCTTTTTTTCCATTTTATCCTCTATTCCGTTTTTTCATTCAATCCACTCCTTGCAAATTGATTCATTTTTTATCTCTTTCAGCTTTCTCTTGTTTCTTCGCACATTCCATTTGGTTTTTTCTCAATTTTTTCATAAATTTCGATTTTTAGTCCTCATATTTTAAACTTTTCACTTATATTTTATTTTTATTCCTTTTTGGCCTTTGCATAATTTAACATATTTTTATCATATAATTCCATTTATCTCCTGTGTTAAATGTTCCAATTTCTGCATATTAATATTATTATTTTGATGTTTTTAATTTCTTGTACTTTTATTTTTGTCTACTACTTTTGCAGTTTTTTCAGTATTTTTATCTCTTTCCTACTTTTTTATATTTCTTAAATTTTTGTAATTAGTCTGTTTAATATGATAACTTTTTCGCTTTTTTCTAAATTTTTAAATTTGTGTTTATTACTTTGTTTCCAACTATTCCTGATTATTGTTAATTTTTGCTTCTTTCTGTTATTGCAAATTTTTCATTGTTTTATTCACTTCCCATATTTCCTACCTACCTAATTTTATGCTTTTCTTTTATCCACTTTTCATGACATTTTTTATTTTGTTATTTATGTACTTTTTAACCATTTCTAATTTGTCTTCCTCTGTATATGATGTTTAGGTAAATTTATTTCACATCCATTCTTTTCAAATTTTCGCACTTTTTGCTATTTTTTAAACCAATTGTTTAATAATATTGTAACAATTTCTAAACGAAGAATAGTTCAGAATATATGAATCGTGCTTCTCTCACTATACTATAAGAAAAGGTCAGCTAAATTAAGGTTCAACCGAGAACGCTTTAACAATCGCCATCTTGGAAAACGAAAAAAGCAACTTCCTGTGCGCTCACATGCTCATTCCAACGATGTACATGGAAGCACATAAATCAATGTGCTTTTTATTTGTGTTAAATAACTCAAATGATTTTTGGAGAACCCGACCGTGTACTTCAAGAGCATGAACGCAGAATATTACGATTATTATTATTCATCCAAATAAACAAACAAGTTATTTAATATTAATATAACACACAATAGTCTGTGTTTGGAAGTGTAGTTCTGCGTCAACAGTTCGTATAACTACATTGGACTGTTCCTTGCTGTTTATTTCTCGGAAACGGGACTTGCATATTGAAAAACTACAAGGGGCAGCCTTATGGGGTTGCACGAACTGTAGACGTAGGACTATACTACTTAATGTAAAATATTTATTTTTTAGTACATTTAGAGTAATAATAAATCAAATATATTTCTTACGTATAGTTTAAGCACAACCATTCAACATCGAATGTTACATATTGAACCAAATTTTATTGGTTATCAGGTCATTTCATTTGTAGTAGGTGATTGAATCCGATTAAACTTATTTGAGAAGATCTGAAGAAAGAAGACAGAAAACCGTGACCAAACTTATATCTGGAACTAAATTTTTATAGCACAAGAACAGCCTTTAAAAATTTAAAAAAAATTTCGATTGTGTGTGGTAAAAACCCCAGACCGGGAAAGAAAAATCAAATTTTAAACAATATAATCACATTTCATGTATAAACCAAGCTTTATAGTTATATTTGGTCATTATTGTAACTTTTCTAAAGAACGCAAGCAAATGTAGCAAATGCAGTGGCCTTAATCATATATTGAAACGGACTTTGATGCCTTTTTGCATCGGTTTTTCGAGTGGCAGTGTATTCATTCATGAATAGGCTTTGTAGTATGTACCTATTAGCAGAATCAAAATAAGATAGGCTGAGTGGAAATTAATCACGTGAAGTGGAAATGTATCAATGAATTGATCGAACGTAAATAATGAACTTTCGTTGTGCTTTCCATCGATCCGCGTAAATTTGTTGCTAAGAAAGTTTTCGTCTTTGCGCAACTATGCAGATTTGTATCATGCAGGTTGCGCATGCTACCGCTTCCACCAGCTACGTTGTATGCTCATTAACATACAAACACTCAAAGAACGCCGCGAATTTGCCATGCTTTGCTTTATCAACGACATCATTTCTCAACGTGTACAATCCGCATCATTACTCTCGCAAATCAAATTTTATGTACCTAGCCGTCAACTAAGAACTCGTAATTTAGTCCAAGAACAATCTTTTAGGACAAACTATGCTAAAAATAGCCCCATCAATAGAATGATGCGTCATTATAATGAAAATTGTGCAATAATCGACCTTTCCATGTCCAGAAAACAAATTAAATTTGAACTTAATCATATAAATAATGTATAGTATATAAGCAAATATTGTAATATCATTCTATGTAGTCTACATATGCTTGACGAAAACAAGAGAAAAAAAAACAGGGATGCCACATTGTAATCTGTGTTTCGGTCTAAAATAACTTTTTACCATCTGTAATAACTGAAACAGGAAAAAAATCTGAGATAAATTTCCGAAAAATCTGTAAAAATCACAATTTTTCCAAAAATCTGTAGAATTTTCATCAAAATCTGTGAATATGGTAACACTGCTAGCAAATTAGATATACCTACATACACATTCGCCTCAAACATTGAACCCAAGCGCACAAAGCAAAATGAATCAACGCTGATGATGATGGGTAGAGCGAAAGAGCCAACTAGTACCACACTATGTTAATCGTGTTTGCAAATGGGGCTCGAATGTACAAGCGATTTTTTGTACGAATAATTGCGTTCGAGATTGTACATAAAGGTGTGTTGGAAACGAGCACAACACAAAAGAAAGCATAGTGTTTAACCGGACAACTCAGTCGCGTGTTGGATGGAACTGGGTAGCATACCTCCACTGCCAGCGTAACGGACTTCTAACTTAGCTACACTGGCTGTGAAAACACACAGCGCAGTGATCTGCTCCGCCTGCCGTTCAACAGGAAACTAAGCTTGTCCGGCCAAATCCTTTCTTTAAATAGTCGACGTCATTCACAGAAGCGTAGATCGCTAGGTACACAAATCTATCGTGCCGGACTTGAGAAGCGCTTTCTTCTGCGTGTCTTGTCTAGGTTGAACATTATTTAAATTTTTCATGCCATGATATCAAAAATCTTCGGGTTTATCTATTGGAATCTATTCTTAGAAGTATTTCGGGGCGGCATGCACAAAAAATTTGAAAAATTATCGTGAGATGGCTGAATTATATGCGTTTAAAATTGGACCACTTTTCGTTACATACCATTTTTGTAGAATTTGCAAAGTGCAACCCCATATCGAAAACAAGTACGTAGTCCTACGTCAAAAAACCTTTAACCTTGGAAAACAATTTTAAATGGCATCCGAAAATCTTTTTAACACTCTGCTCCGGATCCTTTAAATTGACAATGCACAAAGTAGATGTAATCTGGTTCCAGGAATTGGGGATGGTACGATCATCGGAAATGGAAAATGCAAAAGCGGTCTTAAAGCATGTTCAATTATTTGTCTGTTTACATCCTTTTTCAAAAATTCGAATAATAAATAAAATTGTGGCTGTGGTCCATTAGGAGGTTGATAACAGTCCAATATTTTTCTCCGGACAAATCCAGCCTAGATGCAGTGTGGCATCCGGCGGGTTGAAGTAACTCAGCTAAGAATTGATCTACTGGGTTCCAATTCAAATGATGACCATGTCCCTAATACCCACTTCGGGGTTCGCTATAGGCAATTATAAGCCAACGTGTTTGGTGTCTTCTAGTTATTATAAAACAAGTGCTGATGATGCTGGGATCGAGTATGATTAATTTCTCGCCAGCACAAACGTACAGCAACTATGAATCTACCACGCCTTGTGCAGGAAGAAAAAGTTTCCATAGCTTTGGTTCAAGAACTGTAATTTCATAAAGGAAACTTCTATGTTGGAAAGCTACTTAACCCCGTCTTCGTAGCTTTCAACAAAAACGACATGACAAATCCAAGTGAAATGCCTCGTACACTTGCGAATAGTGCAATTGACGCATGTCTTGTATCCGACAGCACAACTTACGATATTTGGGTGTCACCGTCAATATGACTGTTGATAACATAAACAAGAAATACGTCCATTGCATTAGACTGACAGAAATGGGCGGTAATGAAAATGCCCATTAGATAATATGGGGCAATTCAGATATCAATTTGAGAAGCACTGAATTGATGAAATACTTAAGGGGGTCAGCTTATATAATTGTCCAACAAGTACCCAATGTTTTATAATTTTTTTGAAGAAGTAAAATGACTTAGACATGTAAGCTATTCTGCAAAATGTTTATTAAGGTTTCATTTATGAAATATAAATTTTGGAGTGTAAGGTGTCAAAAATGGCGGCTCCAGCAATAAGTGTTTTGAAAACCGACCTCATCTGCGGCCACGATACAGGTCGCAATTCGTCGTCTACAAGCAGCAAACCAAAACGATCTTGAAGATTACATTTCGTCGAGTCGCCCCAACCTAAAAAATATAAAAAAAATCAATATGGAAAAAAAATGACGGCCACTTTAAGTATCGTTTTTTGCATAATTTTTCCACTTTGGCTGGCTGTAAAAAATTGTTAATGATCAAAATATTGCGATTTTGTAGGCGCCCGAGAATGTTGAATGTTGAATGGTTCTAAAACGAGAATGCCCACAGATTCAAAAAATCTTGTTCCGAGAAAGCCGTCATTTTGACACCTTACACTCGAAAATTGTTTAGTTAAAACCTTAATTTTGCAGAATAGCGCACATGTCTAAGTCATTTTACTGCTTCAAAAAAAATTAAACATTATGTACTTGTTGCCACAATTATATAAGAGGACTCCATTAAGAGGTACAAATCTACACATTTGTTTATTTATCGTACCTTCACCAGAATTCCCTTTCAGAATTTACAGCCCGCGGGCACGAAAAAATAGCTTTTCGTGCAAGAATTTAAGCCACCAACATTCTGGTAGTAAACCTCGATGCTTTTGGATCCTTTCTTCAATTCCACGAACAGTATTGGAATGGCTTACGGTCGCTTGGCCGCCTATGGTGGGAGATTCGAGGCATCCCGAATCAACTGCGTCGCGCCCCGGAATGCGATGAACGTCGTCGGCGAGAGAAATGGTTGACATCTGGTCACAAGATATCGGAGCAAAAGGAAAATTACTGGAAGCGA
The DNA here is from genome assembly GCF_030247195.1 of Topomyia yanbarensis. Lineage (NCBI taxonomy): Eukaryota > Metazoa > Arthropoda > Insecta > Diptera > Culicidae > Topomyia > Topomyia yanbarensis. The sequence continues at coordinate 353,038,783 of NC_080672.1, read as the reverse complement.
AGAATACATCAGCACTTGCAGTGCTCGGATCAGATGTATACTTGCCATTTGTGGCGGGTTGGAAGACCCTTTCACCCATCCCACACACAGGACCGGTACGACTGATGATCGCTGGCTACAATTGCTCGACTGGGAGGGAGGATCGAGGGCTTCCATAGTGTCAACTGCGGTGCTCCACTCGGTCCATTGCTGCTTGTCGCCAGCCTTGTAGTCTTCGAAGGGTCGGCAGGTCGTCCTCTATCTGGTCAATCCACCGTTCTCGCTGTGCGCCCCGTCTTTTTGTTCCTGTAGGGTCGCTCTCAAGAACTATCTTCACCGGGTCGTCGTCCGACATTCTTACGGCGTGTCCAGCCCACCGCAAACGTCCTATTTTTGCGATATGCGCGGTGGATGGTTCTTCCAGCAGCTGATGCAACTCATGGTTCATTCGCCTGCGCCACGGTCCGTCTTCCATCTGCACGCCACCATAGATGGTACGCAACACCTTTCGTTCGAAAACCCCAAGGGCGCATTAGTCCTCCACGAGCATAGTCCAGGTCTCGTGGCCGTACAGGACCACCGGTCTAATCAGCGTCTCGTAGATAATCAACTTCATGCGGCGGCGGATTTTATTCGACCGGAGCATCCTCCGGAGTCCAAAATAGGCACGATTTCCCGCCAAGATCTGTCTCTGAATTTCTCTGCTGGTATCATTGTCGGAGGTGAACCCAGTGAACCCAAATATACGAATTCGACAACCATCTCGAATTTGTCACCGTCAATCCGAACTCGGGATGGGAGGTCCACATTGTCGTCTCTAGAACCTCTTCCTCTCACGTATTTTGTCTTCGAAACATTGATGGCAAGTCCAATCCTGCTGGCTTCAGCCTTCAGTCTGATGTACGTCTCCGACATCGCCTCAAAGATCCGTGCCATTATGTCAATGTCGTCGGCGAAGCCAAGAAGCTGGACGGACTTCCTGAGGATCGTGCCACCCGCTCTTTTCATTAAACTTTCTAACGCAACGTTGAACAGCACGATAGACCATCACCTTGCCGTAACCCTCTTCGAGATTCAAAGGGACTAGAGAGTGACCCTGATACACGAACAACGCACATCACCCGATCCATCGTCGCATTGACTAATCGTGTTATCTTATCCGGAAAACCGTAGTCGTGCATTATCTGCCATAGCTGATCTCGATCGACTGTGTCATATGCCGATTTGAAATCGAAGAACAAATGATGTGTGGGCACGTTGTATTCGCGACACTTCTGCAGAACCTGCCGAATCGCGAATATTTGGTCCGTGGTGGCGCGGGAACCCATGAATCCCGCTTGGCAGTGCCCCACGAACTCCCTTGCAAATAGTGACAATCGGCGGCAAAGAATTTGGTAGAGGACCTTGTAGGCGGCGCTAAGTAGCGTGATCGCGCGGTAGTTGCAGCAATCCAACTTGTCACCCTTTTTGTAGATTGGGCAAACGACACCCTCCATCCGCTCCTCCGGAAGAGTCTCCTCCTCCTGAATTTTGGAGACTACCCAGTGCAGCGCTCTAGCCAGTGTTTCACCACCGTATTTTAATAACTCGCTGGGTAGTTGATCTACACCGGCAGCTATGTTGTTTTACAGCCGACCGATCTCCTCCTTGACTTCTTGGAGATCAGGGGCCGGCAGCCTATCGTCTTCTGCGCGTGCTCCAAGATACGTTGCCATACCGCTTTCGTTCTCTGCTGCTTCACCGTTGATGTGCTCGTCATAGTACTGCTTCCACCTCTCAATCACCTCACACTCGTTCGTAAGAAGGTCGCCGTCTAAGTTCCTGCACATATCGACTTTGCGCGAACTGTTCAGCTTCTCAGCGATCTCATTCCTCCTGTTGGCGCTTCTTTCTCCGGAGGACCAAGGTTTGCCTGTTCCGTGCTTGTTTGTATCGCTCCACATTCTGCCTCGTTCCGTGCTGCAGCATCCTCGCCCGTGCTGCATTCTTCTTCTCTATTAACTGCTTACATTCGTCATTGAACCAGTCGTTCTCTCGATTCGGAATCGCTGTACCTAGCGCCGCTATAGCAGTACTTCCTATGGCGGAACGGATCTCCCTCCAGCCATCTTCAAGAGTAACTGCGCCCAGCTGTTCTTACACTGGATAGTGCTGCTTCCAGCCGCTGTGCGTCATCTTGGGCATCTCTGGCGTCCCGAAGTTGCTGGCGTCCGACTACGCCGAGTGTTGTACACCGTCGAGAGTTTTGAGCGCATACATACTGAAACTAGGTAATGGTCCGAATTTATTTTCGTACTGCGCTAGGCACGATCGATGGTGGTATTAGAGAAGAATGGCTCGTCGATTAGAACGTGATCGATTTAATTTTCAGTGCGTTGGTCAGGTGATCTCCAGGTGGATATCTTTGCGAGGGAAGAAGGTACTTCGGACTACCATGCCACGGGAGGTTGCGAAGTTCACGCATCGTTGGCCGTTGTGATTTGATACGGTATGCAAGCTGTTTGTCCCGGTCAAAACATTATCTCCCGTCCAACCGGAGCGTTCATGTCACCGATGACGATTTTCACGTCCCGTTACGAACAGCCGTCGTAGACCTCCTCCAGCTTCGCACAGAACGCTTCCTTCTCGTCGTCGGGTCTCCCATCGTGTGGGCGGGCAGTGTAAGTTGATGATGCTGTAGTTGAAGAAACGGCCTTACACTTACACATCCTTGCGTTGATCCATCCAATCACGCGTTGACGCATCCTACCCAGCACTACAAAGCCGTCTCCACCCAAACATACAGGACCGGGACGACTGCTGAACGCTCGACTGTATCGGGGGGATCGAGGGCTTCCATAGTACCAACTGCGTTGCGTCGCAGTATGCGATCAGCATCAACAATCCTTCACAATGGCGGTCTAGCTTGGTATAGTGGCATGGCCAATCGTTGCGGAGTCCTCTGCAGGGTCGTTGATGACACAGTGTTTTATAGGGTTCGTCGCGGTTGCGGTAATTACCGCAACCGCGCGGTATTTACCGCACCCGCACCGCAAAAACTGCGGTGCGGTGAGACACTTTTTCCCGCGGATGCGGTGCGGGAAATGAGCATTTACCGCGCGGTATTACCGCAACCGCGCTTCAAAAAATAATTGATAAAGTATGCAGTCCGCATTAAAAAGTGAATTAAAACTATGACTTTTACCATTTGAGAAGGACGCAGCTAGATTTATTTTCTGAACGAATGCTTAGCAATGTCATTATTAAGAACATCTCTCTCTCTCTCTCTCTCTCTCTCTCTCTCTCTCTCTCTCTCTCAGAACTTTCGAGTTTTATTTATTACCCTACAATAGAGAAACATGATAAACATTTAATTGCTCTAATTTCCATAGACTTGACAATGATTTGAAAACAAATCCGAATATAATCTGTATTCGACCTATCGCTACTTGATTTTTTTACATTTTGGTCATTCAAATATGATAAAACATACTGTTACTAAGAAATAAAATCTATAAGCTGTGTCCAATATAATTTGGCACCATTATTTTTACGACATTTTGAAAACTATTTATTTTATACTTCAAAGAAAAAATTTACAAACGGACCTTTTCAAATACATAAAACGCAAATTGAATTTTTCTGTCAAATCCACTTACAAAATGCATCATTTCTCCTGATTCCTCTTGGTAATCGTGGAATAATGAATCCTTTTCAATAGCATTTTCTCGACAGTGAATTTTGATTAATTTGGAGAATTTAGAGATGAACTAATGATACTACGACTTAAAAACAATCCAAAGAATGTAATCATCATCATCAAACCAAACGAATTTGGAGGAATTTGGAGGTCCAACTGGGAATATTTTCTACCAAATTAACGAATAATATTTTTCAATTAGGAGTATTTTGTAACTTTTTGAAAGTAAAGCTTTCGAAGTTAGTGTAGGGCATTGCGATTTTTGTTGTGTTTCAAAGTCTACCTCAAGGTCTGCTGACAAATGTCAAAGTTATCCCAGATGCCAAATTTTGCATGGTTTGGACAGTTTTTGCCTTAATTGAAAATTTATCTCGAAACTTTAACGTGGGGGTTAGGTATTTATTAGGTATTTTCATAGAATCTGTATACAAAGTTTGAAAGAAATCGGTTAAGTAGTTTTTGAATGGAAGGTAACACCGCAAATCATGTTTTTCCAGATACGTTCTACAAAAAGCTTCGTCATCGAGTCGTTTGTTGATATTTTTGCATGGAAAAATTACAGCATGTTATTGAAATGATACACTATAATGTACAAAAGTTTTGATCAGTTCGCTTCACGCAAAGCTTAAAAAAATCGAGAAAAAGTGTTTTTTATCACGCCAAAACCCTTACCACTCTTAATAAAACTTGCAAAGTTGAATATTTTAATGAATGTTACATTCTGAGGAGTCCGTCAAAGGTAATTTTCGTGTAAATAAGAATAACATTTTACTATATATGGCTACACAAAACAAATGATTAATTTTTCAACACAATTTTTATAATGCATGATTTTTACCGCATTTACCGCATTACCGCGCGGTGCGGTGCGGTAATTGCAATGCGGTTGCGGTAAGCGGTGCGGTTTTATTATTTTTTTGCGGTTGCGGTGCGGACTATCCATTTACCGCCCACATCCGCACCGCGACGAACCCTAGTGTTTTAAAACGTCGTTTTCGCGCTCAAAGTAAATTGCGTCTAAACCGTTAACTTTAGAAGTATAGTTTGTTCGGAGAATTTGTTGATCTTATGATTGCGCATCCACAGGAGTATACCGTTCAGTGATTAATTCACCTATAAGTGATATACGAAATTTATTTTCCGATCTAATTAAGATAGAGACTTGGTGTCTTCAGCAAAGTTGTAGCAAATATTACTACAAAAGAAATTGCTGAAGGCACCATATATGTAGCTTTAATAGTTTACAAGTTATGAAACATATTATATGGAAGATTCCTTAAAATTAGTTTTTTCATGATAACTTTTTTAGACATTCTCCTATCTTCTTGGAATATTCCACAAAGTTGTTTGCGGTATTGAGACATATATTTTTGCCGAACATAAGTACTTCTGTTGAATTTAAAAAGATATTCCAAATTTTACGATATTTTTTGGTAACTTCCACCTTAAATAACTCGTTAAGGAGCAAAAAGGAGCAAACAACATCATAACCTACTGAAAGTACTAGCTTTTTATTTTCATATTGTGGTCCGATTGTTAGTCGACACGATTCTCCCTGAGTGTTATATTCAATACAAGATGCCATCGCAGTGATATAAAATGAAAAATTCAAGCGCACTGCGACAAACAGCTTCATGTTTTTATGATAAATTGCATACAACATATTCATCGATGTTCAAAAAATGAAAAGAGAACTTTGACCACAATCAAGATCAAAGTACGAAACGTAGCATATCGTGCGTTCGAGAGGTGCGTCAAGTGAAATTTAAACAATCAGTGGATACTGGTAAGCTTGGAAAAATGATGGATATCCCACCAGAAGCTTTGTTAATGTCTTTCGTGACATTTATAATGGAGCTTGATAAACTTCACCTGTTCACAATGTGGATCCTGTCGTGAGTGAAGCTCGGGGATGGCTAAAAAGTATTAAACGATTTTTAGAAGACGACAAAGCTCTTCTAGCGGAAGAAGAAAGTTTTGAAAATGACGGAGAAAACGATTATTAAAAATAAATTTATTTATCTAATTTATAATGAAAATATCGACATTATTAAACACATCCAAATCTACATTTCGATTATTGAAAGGCAATCCATATGCATTGCTTGTTATAGGCGAACGTGTTCTATGCAATTTACCCTAAAAACATGAAGCTGTTTGTCGCAGTGCGCTTGAATATTTCATTTTATACCACTGCGATGGCATCTTGTATTGAACATAACACTCGGGAAGAATATCGTCGACTAGCAGTCGGGCCACTATATGAAAATAAAAAGCTAGTACTTTCAGTATGTTATGATGTTGTTTGCTCCTTTCTGCTCCTTAACGAGTTATTTAAGGTGGAAGTTACCCCAAAATATCGTAAAATTTGGAATATCTTTTTAACCTTTACAGTACCAAGCTAAAATTTTTCCGAAAATTTCACTTTAATTTTGCTCTAATTTTGTCAATTTTGGACCGATTTCGATGGAACCAGTCTTAAAAGATCTGGAATTTATTCCAGTTTCTGTGTACCAATTATCGTTGAAATCCGCTGGTCAATTCCGGAATTATTCCGAATTCCCGTGGGGTATATCCGGTACCCCAGTGGAGTGACGGACGAGTTTTGAAGAAACATCTCTTAAATTTAAGTATGATTTGTTTGAATAGTGCTTCATATGACTATGTTCCATTGATCCTTCACAAAGGATATGAATTGGACTAATCTTGGCCACCGGAACACTGTTCCGGGTTAACCTAAAACAATTTATATTGATCATTCCGCGTGAAGCAATAAAAAATACAAAATTGAAATGGACCTTCACGGATTTGAACCAATATTGATGAATATATGGCCAACATATAAAAAATCCAAAAAAAATTGTCAATTGAACAACCCCTCGGTCCACGGAAGAACCCCCCGTTTCAACAAATTACTCAAAACCTTTGATTTTCTTTTGCTCATAACTACGATACTATTTATTTTAGAATCAAACCGCGAGCTGTTTTTTGAAGGAAATTGTTCAAGGAATTTAGACAATATATAAGTTGTTAGTGGCAGTGTTGCCAATTATGCAACAATGCAATGAGGTTAGAAATGAAAAAATGCATTTTCTATAGATTCTTGCATTTATATTTTGAAAATTACAATGCCATCTTTTTACTGAGATATTTTTACGCACTTATAACTTCTATATAGTTAGATTTGTTCCCGAGATATAATATTTTGAGTGAAATTTATTGGTCAATTTTGAAAAAATCTTCAAATGGTCATAAAAATGGACCTTGTTCTGCTGGAAGTAAACCAAAAACGCAGTTTTTCATCACGGTAAATACTGTGTAAACTTAGTATACTTAAGTTGTTTTTGTCGCTATTCGCTTGCAATTTTGATTGAGAAATTGGGAATGTTTTGCTTGAAAATGGTGTACCTCGGGATCACGTCAAATTATGTTGAGGTTATGTTTATTTTTTATGTAAAAATATCTGAGGAGCACAATGGCATAAAAATTTAAAAAATCAAAACATGCGCATTGTGAAAAAATGCGCTTTAAATTTTTAACTGGAGAAATTGCATAATTGGCAGCACTGTCGCTAACTAATATTTTTTCTAGATCCCTTTATCAATTTCCTTCAAGAAACATCTCGCAGATTGATTCCTTATATAATTAGAAGAAAATCAGGTTTTTGGTGGGGGCTGTTTCATTGGACCGAGGGGTGGTTCAACGACACAAAAATTGATTTTTATCTATTGGCCCTAGATGAACAATATCACGAAATTGGTTCAAATCATGAATGTCGACTACATGTGCCTTGACCACTTCACGCGGAATGATCTGTATACTTTTCTGTTATATCATCTTTTCAGGTTCATATATTTATACAAAAACGAGATTCTTTCACTCATACGGTCCTCAAATGTGGACATTTGATGACATTTTTTAAATCATAGTTTGATTTCCTACAAAGTAAAATTCTCGGATTTTTATGAGTAATTGATTTATCGTAGTTGTAGGTTTCTACATACTTGTGCATCATAATGCCTAGGGCACTGTTTTGCACTTTCCTTCGGACGTTATGATACGGTGCTGTAGAGTTGAGTTGTGGGTGGTATCAAATGATTTTGATACCTTATTTCCTTGCTATAACAACTTGTTTGATCCCCAACATTTCCAAAACATTTTTTCGATTTTCATAAACCAGAACTGAAAAATTAATGAATGTTTACGAATAATTATTATGCATTGCTGTATGATTGCACACGAGGGCGACCAAACAAAAAACCAGAAATCAATAGAATTCATAGAAAGATAGTTTTTGATCGCGTAAGCTCTTGTGGTTTTTTAAGTCATTTTTTTAGTAGATAGTTTATACATTTACTATTACAAATCTGAACTATTACTAGGTTTTCGATTTATATGCACCGGTGCGATGGTGTGCACTGTTTGACACTTTCGAACAGAAGGCTTAGAACAGCCCTCCCACCAGCGGTGCACGTTCGTCTAAATGTATGAGGGGGTGTGTACAAGCTCCATTTGTGTGTGTGTGTAAAAACGCCGAATGCTATATGGCTGAAATCATGTGATGACATGTTTGCGCATAGGATGAGTACATAAATAGGAAAAAGGGAAATAAGATAGATTATTTGTTAGTACAGTTTGTCGATACATTCAAACGAAAATGAGTGGAACTGAAAGTGAGGTTTCTGACTGCTCTAGTATACCGGATCCAGATACAGTGTACTTAGAGGACGATATTCCGTATGATGGAACAGAAGAAGAGCTTTTTTCCAGTAATATGGAAGACTTTGGAGAAGATTCCGATACGTACATGTCGAAGTGTGGTACGGTGAAATGGGACAAGTATCCACCAAAGAATATGGTTGTTTGTGACGATGATTTTGAGTGCAGTTTCAGTATCGACTTTTCCGCTGTCAAGACTCCAAAGGACGCGTTTCGGCTTTTTTTCGACGATTCAATTGTGGCAGATATCTGCATGTATACAAATGCTGAAGGGTCGTACGATCCGAGTTTCGCTGCAATAACCCATGATGAGTTACTTGCATGGATCGCTATTGTGATTGCTGCGGGAAAGAATCATGATGGCAAGACCCATATCAAGGAAATGTGGTCAACGGACGAAGTCACGAGACGCCTTTTTTATTCTGCCGTTATGGGACGGCGTAGGTGAGATTATAACTAAGGAAACATTCCGTATTCCAATTTCAACATAATTTTTTTCATCTTATAATTTATTTTACGCGTGAAGGTTTGAGCAGATATATAAATATATACGTTTTGACGATTCTTTGTCGCGGCGACCAGCCCGAGGTTCTCAAGTTCGACAACGATCTGTTGTCAGTCGTGCGATGAAAATTGAAAAACATTCATGCGATTTGAATTCTTCTTTGGAGAAAAGCCAGTCGAAGGCTATCCTGCAAGCTACGTCATCAAGCGCCATAGCGAGTACATCACAGCAAGGCTCTTTGATTTCGACTGGCGGCATGAGTTCTAGTCCGGTGGTTGACAAATTACGCCTCATTCGAAGAGTTTCAGATCGAATCAGGAGCAATATTTTATCTGCTTACACACCATCTCGAGATATTACCGTTGATGAACGGATGATCGCTTTCCGTGGCCGTTGTGGATTTCGAGTCTATATGAAGGGCAAGCCATGTCGATATGGTATAAAAATGTGGTGCGCCGTTGATCCAAAAAATTCAATGCTGTGCAACTTTGATATTTACACAGGTAACTTTATTTTATCGAGTAGTACAAGTTCTACAATATTTTGGTGTACATATTTCCCACTATAAAAAATTATAACTATTGATTGTTTTCTCGGAAAATAAATTAGACCGAAAATCTGATCATTAATGATACAGTTGTCTAAGTGTAATGTTGCTGGTTTTTCAGGTAAAATTGATAAAAAGCCAGAGAAAAATCAAGGCAAACGGGTAGTAACACAGTTGGTTCAACCTTTCGCTAACAGTACCGGACCACCAAAACGACGAGTTACGTTTGATAACTTTTTTACTAGTGTGCAGTTGGTAGATGATTTGTTTGCGAATGGTTTTTACTCAATTGGTACATTACGTTCAAACAAGAAAGAGATACCCAAAGAATTTCTCAAGCAGAGATCAATCGCTCCCGGAACGGTGAAATTTGGGTTCAACGATAAGAAAATGTTAGTATCATGGACAGAGAAAAGAAATAAAACTGTTCTTCTTTTATCGACTGACCCTTCAGCGATGCCCTCATGCGATATGATAAAGAACAATATTGAGAATTTGCTGAAGCCACAAGTATTACCTTTGAAACGCTTAAAATAATAATATTTATAATTTTTGGTGATGTTGCTTTTAGGGAAAACCAAAGGTTGTGCATTTATACAACTCACTAAAGGGAGGTGTTGATACGCTCGATAAATCCACGGGAAGTTATTCGTGCAAGCGACGGAGCAACCGCTATACAGTTGCCATTTTTTATAATCTGTTAGACATCGCCAATCATGATGCGAGTTTTTTTGGACTGGTTATCTAAGCAGCTAGCTCTAGGGCACGTCAAGAAAAGGCGAAATGAAAAAAGTCTGCATGCTGATGTGCTACGAAAAATGGACACTTTTCTCGAGAACTATGAGAAGATGTACGGATCGACAAACAGTCCAGTAGCCGCCTGCGATGTTTGCTGCACCAATTTGCACTTGAGTAGCTGCCATGAGTGTAAAATATTGATTTGCGAAGAGCACAGACAAGAAAAAAAATTGGTAATTTGTGCGGAATGCGATATAGATACTCCAACGTCCACTAAGATAAGTGACTCTACGAAAATTAGACGATGTGCATTCTGTCGTAGATCTTCAGACACAAAAACCAGTGTTAGCTGTTATATTTGTGGAAGAAGTGTTTGCCACAAGCACCCTACAAAACGCATTACAATAAACGTATGCTGTTACTGCTGGAAAACATGAATACATTCGACATAGCTTATATGCTTCCAAAATAAATTACATGTAACAATTACAAAACGTTGGTCTAAAGATGTTTGCCGTTGTATGGAATTCTATAACTATGACAGTCACTTATTCAAAAAAAACCTATGAATTTTAACTTCTAATTTATGAAATCCCAGAATCTATTGTTTGTAAATTTGCAGGAATCAGAATATATACAAACAGCAGGTAAGTTAAACGCACAAGTAGTTCAACTCGCCTGCTAGTAAGCCGAATGCTCTTTATCACATTGGATAAGAAACTTTAGTATGCCTCTGAGTTTCAGTCGTCCAAATATGTAAGGACGGTCGAAAACTCGAAATGGCAATTGCGCTACAGCTGGGAAGTTGCTTATCAGATGATATGAGGTTCCGTAGTCAGATTCACAAAGATCACAAGAAAAAGACTCAGCGCGCTGAATAGTTGCCATGTGATAATTGAGTTCGCAGTGGCCGGTGAAAGCCCTGCATGCCGCAGTGGAGCTTCGAAGCATGTGGGAGATGACGCTTTTGTTTGGCGACACGTTTGTGGATTCCTCTTATAATTGCGGTGCTCGGACGAAGCCCAGAACCATATTTTTTCTCTTATCCAACTTGTCGAAATTGACAGACGGACGCAGGACCAACGAAGTCACTCGCTGAACCTACCCTGGCCAATTCGTCAGCCCATTCATTTACAGTAATACCGGATTGCCTGGGCACCCAGCCATGGTAGATAGTGTTGACAATGCTCAGTTCTTCGATTTGGGTTCGGCACGCGATCACTAGCTTGAACCGTGAGCTAAGGGCCTTGACTGCAGCCTGACTATCGAAGCTGAAGTTTATTACTTTACTCGACAAGGGCCGATTGTACTCCGCACACAATCGCGAAAATTTCTGCTTAGAATATAGTACAGTATCTACCTAGTGAGTGAGATTGTTCCCATTTCATTTCACGACAGTAGACACCAGCACCAGCACGTCCCTCCATCAGAGAACCGTCAGTGTAACAGACCACTTGCGTTTGTTGTTGTCTTTCCATAAAGCCAGACAACCATTCCTCTCGAGAGGGAATCTTCACATGGAATGTCCTGTAAGGAAAACTACATGTAAGTGTAATAGAAGAAAAAGAATATCTTCACCCCATGTAACCATTTGTGACCACAGTCGTGTATGACTAGTAGCAAGATGAACATGGTTACTGTTCCAAAGCTCAGTTACCTGCACTCTGTATGCACATGATAGTGCTTTTTTATTTGAGGTTTATGTGTAATAGTTTGACATTTAAAAGTGCCCCAAGAGCAGCAAACAAATTGGTTATGTACATACATAAACTAAATCATCTCAAGATTTTCTACGCTACACCTGGACTATTCCGATTTATTCGGAAACGGATTTGCTATGCCGGAAATAAGTCAACTGTTGTGTTCTATTGCTAAAAGAACAATCCTTTTAAAATTCATAAATTTAGCCTAAAACTACGAAAATTCAACGTAGTAATATGAATATCTAAGAATTCTACTCTGCTACCAATTGTATGAAAAAAGTTGACGAAGATATCATATCGATCCATACGGTACTAGTGCCAGAGTATCCATACTGATCTTGAGTGAACAGTAGGAAGTTATGAATGCAAAAATTTCACATCGCGCGAAATATCATGAACTTTTCCACCCAACATGCTACGATATGGAATGTATATGTACATTTTTGACCTAATATGAGCCTTCCTGGAACCGACAGATCCGTAGTAATCTAAAACTAGAAAATAACAATTCTTTATGAAAACCCACCAATTTTTGAAACCCTCAAATCTTTTGTTTGGCAAAAGACCTTGTCACCTTGTTTGGATCCCACCCACGTTTGAGTGAACGATCCTCGGTTCCAACAGCATGAAGTAACAAGTTACTTTACGCCTGTCCGGACATGCCGTAGACTCAGGTGATTCGCATTTCTAATGCCAAAAGACCCTGACTCCTACGGTAGCAGACAAAAAGTTAAGTCGCCGGTGAGCTCTAAGCTTGCATATATGATCCTTCCACGCTTTTCTAAACTTTCTCCCTTCAACTCTTGCTCTCCCTTGAGTAATATGGCTCTAAATATTGAAAAATATACTTCACCTTCCAGTCCCTTGCTAATTAAATGCCGTAACAACTGTTGACAAATTGACTCAATAGGTCGACAAAAATGGTAAAAATAGATCCTAAGTGAACTTTAGAAGTTTATGATTATGTAAAAACTACGAAAACCAAATTCCTTGTGATGATGATTCTCGAATTTTGATACCCTACAGACTTTGTTGTATAAAATGTCACCGATTGACATCCATCCGATTCCATATATATATATATATATATATATATATATATATATATATATATATATATATATATATATATATATATATATATATATATATATATATATATATATATATATATATATATATATATATATATATATATATATATATATATATATATATATATATATATATATATATATATATATATATATATAAGTTTTAATTTTCAAAATAAAAATACATGTATTGCGAGGAAAATACAGTTTTCTTTTCTAACTGAAAAAATCGCATAATTGACAACACTGTCGCTAAAAATTAAAGATTCCTTGAACAATTTCCTTCAAAAAACCGCGATGATTCTAAAGTAAATAAACCGCAGTTATAAGCAAAAGAAGGTCAAGGTTTTGGACAATTTGTCGAAACGGGGGTCCTCTCATGGACCGAGGAGTTGTTCAATTGACACAAATATTTGAAGTTTTTATATATTGGCCATATATTCACCAATATTGGTTCAAATCCGTCAAACAATTTTGCATTTTTTATTGCTTCACGTGGCATGATCAATATAGGCCATTCCGCGCGAAGTGATAAAAAAAGATAAAAACTTGAAATCGACCTTCACAGATTTGAACCAATTTTGGAGCAATTGTTCATCTAAGGCCAATATATCACCCCTCGGTCCATGACAAATTGCTAAAACTCTTGATTTTCTTTTGATTATATCTCCGGATCTAATTACTCTAAAATCAAACTGCAATACCGATTTTTGAAGGAAATCATTCAATATAATTTGAAGGAAAAAACTCGAATTTTACCCTATAAAATTCTATTTTTATCTGCCCCTGATCTGCTAGAGGCAAAACAAAAACGTAGTTCTTTGTTATTTCTCGTGTACTTTACGATAAATTATCTATGAGCTCAGTTTACAATAGTTGGATTTTTGTCGTTGTGCGCTTGCGATTTTATATTAGAAATTGAAGTTTTTTCGCTTCAAAACGGAACACATAATAGAATTAAAATTTTCAAGCACAATGAAATTGAAATTTTCAAAATGGAAACATATATGTTGCGAGAAAAATTTAAAATTTAAGAAAGAATATTTAACTGAAAAAATCGCATAGTTGGCAGCACTGCCGCTAAAAGCTAATATTTTTTCTAGACTCCTTGAGCGATTTTCTTCAAAAAGCAACTTGCGGTTTGATTTTAGAATAAAAGGAACCGAAGATATAATCAAAAGAAAATCAATTTTTTACCAATTTGTTAAAACGGGGGGTGTGTGCATGGCCCGAGGGGTTGTTCAATTGGCACAAAAATTTGGATTTTGATATATTGGCCCTAGATGAACAATTCCTCCAAAATTGGTTCAAATCCGTGAAGGTCGATTTCACGTGCCTTGATCATTTCGCACGGAATGATGTATATATATTTTCTTAGGTTAATCCGGAACAGTATTTCGGTGGTCAAGATTAGTCTAATTCATGTCCTTTGTGAAGGATCAATGGAACATAGTCATATGAAGCACTATTCAAACAAATCTTGCTTAAATTTATGAGATGTTTCTTCAAAACTCGTCCGTCACTCCACTGGGATACCGGATATACCCCACGGGAATTCGGAATAATTCCGGAATCGGTCAACGGATTTCAACGTTAGTCGGTACACAGAAACTGGAATAAATTCCAGATCTTTTAAGACCGGTTTCATCGAAATCGCTCCAAAATTGACAAAATTAGAGCAAAATTAAAGTGAAATTTTCGGAAAAAAATTAGCTTGGTACTGTAAAGGTTAAATTCAACAGATAGGAAGTAACTATGTTCGGCAAAAATATATGTTTCAATACCGCAAACAACTTTGTGGAAGACTTCAAGAAGATAGGAGAATGTTTAAAAAGTTATCATGAAAAAACTAATTTTAATGGGTCTTCTATATAATATGTTTCATAACTTGTAAACTATTAAAGCTAGATATATGGTGCCTTCAGCCATTTCTTTTGTAGTAATATTTGCTACAACTTTGCTGAAGACACCAAGTCTCTATCTTAATTAGATCGGAAAATAAAATTCGTATATCACTTATAGGTGAATTAATCACTGAACGGTATACTCCTGTGAATGCGCAATCATAAGAACAACAACTTCTCCGAACAAACTATACTTCCAAAGTTAACGGTTTAGACGCTATTAATTTTGAGCACGAAAACGTCGTTTTAAAACACTGTGGATGGGCCGGGTTTGCATTAGAAGAGTACATGCTCCTTCTGGAGGCGGAGGAAAATCGGTCGACGGGGACCAACAGTTCTGTGTACGACTATCCTGAAATTCCCTGAACAATATATTTTGCGGTTATGCGTCAGGGTTAAGAGCTGTATCACGGTACTTTGAGTGAACACCAACTTTGAAGGTTATGAAGTTCAAAGTACTGACTTCTATGCCTTTTTTTACAAGCTGAATAATCTTTATCTCCTGGTTGCAATTTAGTCCTTCTTTCGACATTTTTGAGCGATTTTTCAGGTGGTTATGTATATAGCTTATGAATAAGGTTCAACATAGAAAGCTTCAAAAAGCGGCCATCTTTAAAAACGAACAAAGCAGTTTTTTCGCTAGCCTTTATACAATCTATATGAAAATTAATCGGAATATTCGCAGCAGTGTTCGGTTTCCAAAATAGTCGCATATTCCAGTTTTTTAGTTGAATTTTAAATCGGTGAACAGAATTGGTACACCTTGTTTCCTTGAAACTGAATGTGAAAAGCGGATCTCGCCGTGTTTACGATTCACAAATCCGATTTTATGAGCAGTTTTAATCATCTGTCGTTGAATAGTAAATAAATAAAATTAAAATAAAAGCTGTTGTAGGTCATCATTGCATATTTTGGGATTGCAGTTGTATCGTCGTCTCAGTCAATGGTAAATAGGCTCGCTTTGAGCTAGATGTACTAAACTGTGTGTAAGATGGCTACGAATGAATCAATGTATGTATATTTTCAGGTAGTATCTAATACAAAGGTAGGGTACAAGGTTGTTGGTACAAGGTACTATAATAGCAAGGTTAATATATACGTTACATCTTCCTTTCTTAATAATATTCAAATTCACTTAATCTCTTAGGTTTCACTGTGCGTCCTGAGCGCGTCAGTCGAGGTGTTGCCGATACATCTTCTTCGAAGTGTAACGAGCTTTGATTCCGGTTGCTGGTCTCAGCAGCTATTTCGCTTCGATTATCATCAGGATCAACTTCCGCTGGTTGGACGCTTTCTTGAATATTCTCTTCCTTCTGATCACCTCCGCGTAGCTTGCGTAAGTGATGAGTATTCCTTCTTAATGTTCTCTCACCATCTCATGCATCGGTCACTATGTACGAACGGTTTTCATCCAGTTGTTTTACTACAGTTCCCGGTGTCCATCTTCGCGATGTTTGGTCCTGTATGAGAACTTTCTCCTGCTTAATAAACTGTGGTGGTTTCATGCTTCCTCTATCTGCGAAATCCTTTTGAATCTCACGTTCACGTTCTAGTAGATGCTGAACATTCACTGCTACTCTAGGTCTGAGCGCTTCCAGTGTCATCGGCATATTTGATCGCACCAAACGACCCATAAGTCTTTCATTGGGTGATGGTATAGAACTGCTACGAGGTGTATTCCGCATGTGTAGTAAGGCTAGACGTATGTCAGATTGGTCGTCATTGCATTTTTTTTAGCATTGATTTGGCTACTTGCACGTACCATTCAGCTAATCCGTTTGCTCTGGGAAAATGGGGACTTGAAGTTTGATGTTCAAATCCCCATTTATTACAAAATTGACGAAAATCTGCAGAAACGTACTGAGGACTATTGTCTGTTTCTAGAACTTGGGGAATACCATGAACTGAGAACCATTCCTTCAACTGTTTGATGACCTTTTTGGATGTTGCTTCTGGCATTTGTTTTATGTCGAAAAATCCAGAATAGCTGTCGACGAGGAGAAAAAAAAATGGAAAGGTCCAAAAAAAATGGAAAAGGTCTGAGGCAACTCTTTCGAACGGAAGACCTGGGATATCCTTCAGGAGAATGGTATTTTTTGTGTTATTACGTTGATGACGTTGGCAAATCGTATAGGCTTCTACCATATCATGGATGTCACTACCCATGCATATCCAAAACAACACTTGTCTTGCTCTACGAATACCCGAATGCCCGCTGTGCACCTTCGCTAGCATAGCTTTTCTTAGCGGTTTTGGAATAAGTACTTGATTTGATTTGAATATAAGTCCATCATAGACTGCCATTTCGTCTCGAAAATCCCAGTATTTTCGCAATTCCGGCAACAGTTCGTTTCTCGTTTCCGGCCAGCCTTGGATTATGATTGATTTCAGAGATTGCATCTCAAAGTCCGCTTCGGTGTGGTGCTTTAGCTCCGCGCTAGCGTTTTTGGTTATCTGTAATATCAAAAGTACTTCTAATTGTTCTTCATTGTTAGAAGTGGAAGAGTTATCGACATCACGGCTCAAGATGTTCGGGATCGGAATGTTTGTTCCCTTGATGTACACGACTGTGGGGTCATATTGGGCTACCTCTAATCTTATTCTACGTAGGCGGGGAGGAGCCCTATCAAGAGGTTTTCGAAATATAGATTCTAATGGTTTATGATCAGTTTCAATGGTCAACTTTTTCCCGTATATATATTGATGAAACTTTGAGCAAGCGAACCGTATGGCGGTAGCTTCCTTCTCAATTTGAGGGTAATTCAACTCCGAAGGTGTTAAAGCCTTAGACGCATACGCTACTGGACGACCCTGTTGTAGTAGTACGGCTCCTAGAGCATGGGAGCTCGCATCTACTGAAAGCGTTACTGGTAGATTCACATCATAATACCTGAGTATTGGTGGTGATTGCATCAGAGTTTTGATTTTCTGGAACGCATTCTCTTGCTCACAACCCCAGTCCCAATCAACATCTTTGGCCAACAGTGATCTTAGCGGAACTGTGACATCTGATAAGTTAGGCACAAACTTTCCCATGTAGGTTATCATTCCTAATGCCCTTTGTAGCTCAGACTTGTTCGAAGGTGTTTTGAGTTTGATAACAGCCTCCAACTTTTCGGGATCTGCTTTCAATCCTCCGTCCGTGACTATATGACCCAAAAATTTTACACTAGATTGATTAAACGAACATTTATCCCTGTTCAGTTTCAGCCCAGCCGAATGCAATCTTTTCACAACTTTCTCCGTTATTTTGGCCAGTTTCTCACTGCTATCAGCGTGAATGAGAATGTCATCCATGGAAATTTCTACCCCTTCAATGCCTTCCTTTTCGTCAGATCGACCACCAATCAACTTTTGCTTCGCCGTTTTCACAATGTCCACTTTGGCTTCCCCAACCAATGCCTTTGATTGCATCGCCGTCAACTCAAAATTACGGCAGAGCTCAATAGTTTTTTGGAGGGTTAAATCGTCGTTTAACAGCTGTGGCACTAAGCTAAGATATTTGATTCCGATTATGATTCGATATTTTACAAGAGAATCGTGAAGCACACTGAAAGAGCATTTTTTGCCTGCTCTCTAACTCGCGTTACAAAATTGTCAAACTGTCCATCTTCCCGCTGAACGATTTGATTGAAGTTGTACCGCTCAAACGTGATACACGATTTTGGCGTAAAATGCTGATCATATTTCGCTCTGATTATTTCAACACTTTGTTCTTCTTCCGGATGCAGGCAGAACGTATCGTATATCCGCACACAATCTTCTCCTATCGCGCTCATGAACGTTGCTGCCTGTACCTCCTCCGGCTTATCTGACAGCTGCGTTGCTGTAGCAAACCACAAGTATTGCCGAATCCAGTTTTTCCATTGGGCAGCCATGTTTTCCCCCAACACAATCGGCCTAGGCGGCTTCAAGCCTGCAGATGACGCCATGTTGTCGGATCACGATAGAGATCGCTTTTCTTTTGAAAAATTAATGTTTTCACTCCCGCCGTAGTTCGAACTTTTTACTTTTCCCGTTGAATCAGCCACAAATCTGCATTGCTGACTTCATTTATCCGCGATTTCACTAGATTTCTCCATCTGAATCGAAAAAAAATATCACGAGCGTAATCGATTTCTGACACCATGTAAGATGGCTACGAATGAATCAATGTATGTATATTTTCAGGTAGTATCTAATACAAAGGTAGGGTACAAGGTTGTTGGTACAAGGTACTATAATAGCAAGGTTAATATATACATTACACTGTGATCATTGCTTTATTCCTTTATTGGTTCGAGATTGGCTTGATGGTTTCTATGAAGAGTGGATGGAGAGATTTTTCAATATTATTATGATAATTTTTTAAAATTCACTGGCTATTACTGAACAGATTTTAGGTGAAATCAAAACAGAATATGGTTATTTAAAATTGCTTGAGAAAGAGGGGTCAAGT